>NW_007257193.1:2421-5040 GCF_000164805.1 Carlito syrichta | reverse complement strand
CACTCTGTAACCTAGACTCGGGCAATCCTTCCACCTCAGCCTTCCAAGTACCTAGAACTCCAGGCATGTGCTACCATGCCTGGTTTATTTTTGATTTATTGTAGAGACGGTGTTTCACCGAGTGGCCCGGCTGATCTTGACCTCCTGGGCTCAGGCACTCCTCTGTCCTAGGCCTCCAAAAGTGCAGGGATGACAGGCTGAGCCACGGCACTCGGCCTTTATCTCATCTTTATGTCCATAGGTACATAGTGTTTAGCTCTCTCATATAAGTGAGAGAATGTGGTATTTGGTTTTCTTCTGCATTAACTTGCTTAGGATTGCGGCATCCGGCTGCATCCACGTTGTTGCGAGAGACGTGACTTGATTCTTTATGGCTGTGTAGCATTCCATGGTGTCTTTGTGTTATGTTTTCTCTGATGCGATCCGTTGCTGATGAGCACCTAGATTGATTTCATGTGTTTTCTACTGTGAATACTGCCACCACATACGTTTGTGTGGCAGGTATCTTTTGGTGAAAGGATTTATGTTTCATTGGATGTATGCCCAGTATTGGTATTGCTGGGTTGCGTGGTGAATCTGTTTTTAAATCTTTCAGCAAACTCCAAAACTGCTTTGCAAAGGACTGAACTAGCTTTCGTTCTGACCAACAGTGTGTGAGTGATACTTTTCTGCACAACCTCATCAACATCTGACATTTTTTGACTTATTGACAATAGCCGTCTTACTGGTGAGAGATGATATCTCATTGGGAATCTGGTCTGCATTTCTCTGATGATTATCGATGTTAAATATTCTTTTCATTTGTTTGCTAGCTGCTTGTTTCCTATTGTAAAATGTCTGTCGATGTTCTTAGCTCACTTTTTTAATGAGGTTGATTTTTTTCTTTTTGGGATTTTTAAGTTTCTTACTGACTCAGAATATTATGGCTTTGTCGGATGCATGGTTTGCAAATATTTTCTCCCGTTTGGTGGATTGTCTGTGTACTCCGTTGAATGTTTGTTTTTGCTATGCATACGCATTTTAGCTTAATGAAGTTCTACTTGTCCGTTTTTGTTTGTTACGTTTGCTTTTGCAGACTCAGAAATAAATGTGTTGCTTAGGCCAATATCTTGCAGTGTGTCTCATGGGTTTTCTTCTACATGTGTATTGTTTGAGGTATTACATTTCCATCTTAAACGCACCTACAGCTCCTTCTTGCAGGTGGTGACAGATGAGTGCTTGGCTTCTTCCTTCTGCGTATGCTCAGCCGATTCTCCCAGAACTATGCGTAATAGAGAGTGTCCTTTCATCGGTGATTATTTCTGTCCACTTTACCAAGATCGATGGGTATTGGTTGTAGGTGAGCAGCTTTATTTCTGGGCTCTCTGTTCTGTTGTATTAACCTGTGTATCTACTAGGAAAGCGTATCTTCTAAAACTAGAATTAGACAAGGAGGTACACTCTCACCCCTTCTATTTAGCATTGTTCTGGAAGTCCTGGTCAGAGTAATCAGGCAATAGAGATAGATAAGATGTATCCAGGTAAAAAAAAAAAAAAGAAAGTCAAATTATGTCTCTTCACAGAGATACGGTTGTTTCTATATTTAGAGAACTGTAAGGACATCCCTAAATTACTCCTAGACTTAATATGAGACCTCGGTGGACTCCCAGGATACAAAATCGATGTTCAAAAATTAATAGCATGTCTATATGCCAACAGCGTTCGAGCTCGGATCCAAATCGAGAACACAATCCCAGCTGGGCTCGGTGGTTCAGCCTGTAATCCCACGCTTTGGGAGGTGTAGGTGAGTGGATTACCCGAGCCCGCGGGTTCGAGACCTGCCTGGGCAACTCGGGGAGATCTCATCTCTACAATACATCGAAGACTTAGCCGGGCGTGGTAGTGCGTGCTCGTAGTTCCAGCTACTTGGAAGGCTGAGGCCGAAGGCTCGCCAGAGCCCAGCAGGTCGAGGTTGCGGTGGCGGGGAGCGTGCCTCTGCACTCCAGTCTGGGCGACTGAGTGATACTCCAACTGAATCCAAAAAAGAACACGCTCCCTTTTACAACAAAGACACACACACACAACTTGAAATAATTTTATATAAGGAGATGATGCATGTCTACAGAGAGAAATACAAAATATTGTTGAAAAAATGAAAGAGATACAGACAAATTGAAGAACTCCCAACTTCATGAATCGAAAGAATCGACATCACTGAAATGTTTGTACTGCCTAAAGCGATCTGAAGGTTCAATGCAATTTCTATCAACCCACGAGTTCCACTTTTTACAGAATTAGAAAAAACAATTCTGAAATTTACATTAAAGCAAAAAAGAGCCCAAATAACCAAAGACTTTATAATAAAAAGATTTTTAGGGAAGGAGAACCACTATCTTAGAATTAACTCCCTATTGTCAAAAGTCAGACATTTCCTGACTTTTAATGATGTTGGCTCTTTCTGCAAAAGTGTTATTTTTGAAACCTGCGCTCACATGTTAATTGCTACACATTTCACAATCGCACAGATGTAGAATCACCTAAATGTCCAGAAGCCGATCGACGGATAGTACAGATGTGTTGTATAGATGTCGTGGAATACTATTCAGCTATCAAAAAGAATAAAGCAATGTCACTGGCAAC
>NW_007257193.1:0-831 GCF_000164805.1 Carlito syrichta | reverse complement strand
AGACACACCAGAGTAACTTCCTTTCTATTCAACCAAGGGACCCAAGTTTTCACCCCCAGTGTTTCAAGGCTTTCATATTCATCAGCTGAGCTGACTGGAGAGGTCTTCCAAAGGGCCTTTTCTGCTTTCTGGTTACTCATGAGTGACTCTGCACAGCGTGAGGCACGTTAGCTGCTCTGGTCATTCTGGGGTCGGGGGAAGTGCATAGCGTGGAAAGGGCAGGACGGGATTCTCTGAAGACAGCACTCAGCTCTCTCTTGCTAGAGATACAGGTTACAGGCATCTGTCCAAATCCTGTGTTTCCAGAGCAGAAAATCAAATGCCACATCTTGTGACTTACAAGTGGGATTGTTTTTTGTGAGTTGGAGTCTCACTCTGTCACTCAGGCAGGAGTTCTGTGACGGTCTCACAGACACCACGGCCTCGACCTCTGAGCTCAGGTGATCCTTCCACCTCAGCCTTCCGGGTAGCTGGAACCGTAGATGCACGGCACCACACCTGGCTGATTTTTTTGATTTATTGTAGGGATGAGGTCTTGCCAAGTTGCCCGGGCCAGTCTTGAACCCCTGGACTCAGGCGATCTTCTTGCCTCTGTCTCCCAAAGTTCTGGGGTGACGGGCATGAGCCACTGCACCCGGCCAATAAGTGGGAGTTACAGTAAGACATCGCAAAGGCAGATAGAAGGTCATAGTGGATGTTGAAGACTCCAAAGCTGGAGGGTGCATAGGAATGAAAAGTTACCTACCAGGTAAAGTGCACACAGGTGTGCTGGAGGGTACACTTAAAGACCAGCCTTTTTTACACTAACAGAACGTATCCACGTGAGCAAAA
>NW_007257192.1:2015-7551 GCF_000164805.1 Carlito syrichta | reverse complement strand
ACGAGTTAAGTCAGCTGAATGGTCAGCTAGATAGACAGAAAGGGAACGAGTTAAGTTAGTTGGTTGAGTCAGCTAGCCAGCTCATTGGCTAATGATATAAGTCAGATGATTAAGTCACCTAGCTAGTATTTTAGATAACGATTAAGCTAACTATTTATCTAGCTGGCTAAGTCAGCTAGCTAGCAAGGCAGCTAACTATGCAATTCAGCTTGTTAGCTAGGTATCTAGCTAGTTAGCTAACTAAGTCAGCTGACTAACTAGGTAGGTAGCTAGTTAGCTAACAATTTAAGTCAGCTAGCTAGCTAGGTACCTACTAATTAAGTCAGCTACTTAAGTCAGCTGGCTAGCCAGCTGGCTAGCTAGATAGTGAGCTAGTTAAGTCAGTTGGATAGCCAACTGGATAGCTGGTTAATTCAGCTAGTTAAGATAGCTCACTAGCAAATTGGCTAGGTAGGTCTCTAGCTAGTTAAATCAGCTAGATAGCTACCTGGATAGCTAGTGTTGTCAGCAAGTTAAGTCAGCTGGCTAGCCAACTGTCTAGCTGGTTAAGTCAGCTAGTTTAGTCAGCTGTCTAGCCAGCTGGCTACGTAGGTAGATAGCTAGATAAATCAGCTTGCTAGTCAGTAGGATAGTTTTTCTAGTCAGCTAGTTAAGTAAGCTGGCTAGCCTGCTGGGTACATTGATAGTTGCAAGCTAAGTGAGGTGGCTAGCCAGCTTGCTAGCTTAAGTCAGCTAGGTAAGTCAGCTGGCTAGCCAGCTGGCTGGAGAGATTGCCAGTCAGTTAAAACAGCTGGCAAGCCACCTGACTAGCTGGTTAAGTCACCTAGTTAAGTCAGCTGGCAACCATCTGGCTAGCAAGTTGTCAACTAGTTAAGTCAGCTGGCAAGCAGCAGGCTAGCAAGTTGTCAGCTACCTAAGTCACCTGGCAACCGGCAGGATAGCTAGTAAGTCAGTACATTAAGTCAGTTGGATATCTAGCTGGTTAATTAGATAAAAAGTTAGTTAATTCAGATGGCTAGCCATTTGTCTAGGTAGTTATTTTAGGTAGTTAAGTCAGCTGGCTAGCTAGGAAGCTAGCTATATATGTAAGCTAGTTATGGCAGCTAGGTAGCTAGTTAAGTCAGCAAGTTTATTCAGCTGGCTAGCTGGATAGCTAGGTAGGTATCTAGCTAGTTAATTCTGCTGGCTAGCCAGCTGGTTAGCTGGTTAAGTCATCTAGTTTATTCACCTGGCCAACCAGCTGTCTAGCTAGTTTAGTCAGATAGTTGTCAACTGGCTAGGTAGTTAAGTCAGTTAGTTAAATCAGCTGTCAAACCAGCTGCCTCGTATGGTAGTTAGCTAGTTAAGTCCACTGGATAGCTAGCTGGCTAGCAAGTTAAAACACGTATTTAAGTCAGCTCGCTGGCTAGATGTTTAGCTAGGTAGTGATGTAGTTAAATCAGCTGGCAAGCCAGCGGAAAATGTAGGTAGGTACCTAGCTAAGTCAGCTGGCTAGCCATCAGTCTATCTCGTTATGCCAGCTAGTTAAGTCAGCTGGTTATATAGCAGTCTAACTAGATAGTTAGCTTGTTAAGTCTGCTGGCTATCCAGCTGGCTACTTCATTAAGTCAACTAGTTAAGTCAGCTGGCTAGGCTACTAGATAGCTAGTTAGGTAGGCAATGAAGTCACCTGGCTAGACAGCTGGCCAGCTAGTTAAGTCAGGTAGTTTAGTCACCTGGCTAATCAGCTGGTTCAATAGTTAAGGCAGCTTGTTAAGTCAGTTCTCTCGCCAGCTGGCTATCTAGTTAAAAAACTTGTTACAATGGATGTGCAGCCATCTGGCTCGCTAGTTATTTCAGCTAGTTAAGTCAGCTTGGTAGCTAGGCAGTTAGCTAGTTAAGCCAGCATGATATGACAGCTAGCTAGCTAGCTAAGTCAGCTAGTTGTCAACTAGCTATATGATAGCTAGCTAGGTAGCTAGCAAGTTGAATCAGCTAGTTAAGTCAGTTGGATTGCTAGTTAGCTAGCTAGTTAAGACAGCTGTTTAAGTCATCTGGGTAGCTAGTTAAGTCTGTTAGTTAAGGCAGTTGGAGAGTCAGCTGCCAAGCAGGATAGCTAGATTTAAGTCAGCTGGTTAGCCAGCTGTCTAGCTAGTTAAGTCACATACTTAACACAGCTCGCTGGCCAGCAAGATATCTAGGTAGTTAGATAGATAAGAGAGCTTGAAAGCAAGCAAGCTATGTAGGTAGTTAGCTAGTTAATTCAGGTTGCTAACCATCGGGCGTCTAGTTATGTTAGCTAGTTAAGTCACCTAGCTATCCAGCTATCTAGCTAGGTAACTAGCTAGTTAAGTGTGCTGGCTAGCCGGCTGTCTACTTTGTGAAGTCAGGTAAAGTCAGCTGGCTAGCCTGCTGGCTAGCTATGTAGTTAGGCAATTAATTCATCTGGGTATCCAGCTGCCTAGCTAGGCAGCTACCTAGTTATGTCAGCTGTCTAGTCAGCTTGCCAGCTAGTAAACTCAAATAGTTAACTCAGCTGACTAGCCAGCTGGCTAGCTAAGTAGCTTGCTAGCTAAGTCAACTGGATACACAGCTGGCTCGCTAGAAAAGTCACCTCGTTAATTCAGCCAGTTGACTAGCTATGCAGCAAGCAAGTTAATTCAACTGGCTAGATAGCAGGACAGCTAGGTAATACAGCTAGATAAGTTAGCTGTCTAGTCAACTTTCTAGCTAGTTAGTGGCATAATTAAGTCTGTTGCCTAGCCAGCTGGCTAGCTAATTAAGTCAGCTAGTTAAGTCACTTGTTATCCAGGTGGCTAGAGAGGTAGAGAGCTACTTAAATCACCTGGCTATCCAGCTTGCTAGCTAGGTAGCTAGCTAATTGTCAGTTGTCTAGCCAGTTAGCTAGCTAGTTTAGTCACCAAGTTAAGTCAGCTGACTAGGCATCTGGCTCCCTAGGTAGGCTGCTATTTAAGTTAGCTGGCTGGACAGCTGGCTGGCAAGATAAGTCACCTAGTTAATTCAGCTGGATAGCTATTTAGAAAACTAGTTAATTCAACTGGCTAGAAAGCAGGCCAGCTAGTTAAGACAGCTAGTTAAGTTAGCTAGTTAAGTCAGCTGGCTATTCAGCTGGCTGGTTAGTTAGTGACCTAGTTAAATCAGCTGACTAGCTGATTAAGTCAGCTAGTTAAGTTAACTGGCAATCCAGGTGGCTAGAGAGGTAGAGCACCAGTTAAGTCAGCTGGCTATTCAATTGGATATCTTCTTAAGTCAGTTAGCTTAGTTACCTGGGTGGAGAGGTGCCTAGCTTGTTAATCAACTAGTTATGTCAGGTGACTAAGCAGCTGGATATCTAGTTAAGTCATCTCATTAAGTCAGCTGACTAGCAATCTCCCCAGTTAGTTTAAAAGCTAGTCAATTCAGATGGCTAGACAGCAGGCTAGCTAGTTATTTCAGCTAGTTTAGTCAGCTGGCTAGCTAGGTAGCTAGCTAGTTAAGTCAGCTACATATGTCAACTAGCTAGCTTGTTAACTCAGTTAGTTAAGTTGGCTTTCTAGCAATATATCTAGCTAGGTAGCTAGCTAGTTATTTCAGCCTGTAAATTCATCAGGCTAGCTAGGTAGCTAGCTTGTTAAGTCAGCTGACAGCTAGTTAAGTCACCTAGTTAAGTCAGCTGGCTAGCCAGCTGCCCAACTGGGTATCAAGCTAGTTAAGTCAGCTGGCTACCCAGCTCGATAACTAGTTAAGTCACCTAGTTAACTCAGCTCTCTAGTCAACTTGTTAGCTTGGTAGCCAGTGGGATATGTAAGCAGATATCTAGTTAAGTCAGCTGGCTAGTCACCTGGTTAGCTAGAGGTATCAGCTATTTAAGTCAGCTGGCTAGGCAGCTGCCTAACTAGTTATTTCAGCATGTTGAGTCAGTTGGCTAGCCAGCTGGATAGCTGGTTAAGTCAGCTAGGTAATTCAAGTGGCTAGTCAACTGGCTAGCTAGGTCGCTCGCTAGTAAAGTCTGCTGGCTAGCCAGCTGAATAGCTGGTTAAGTCAGCTAGTTAATCAGCTCAATAGTCACCTCACTAGGTAGGTAGATAGCTAATTAAGTCAGCTGGCTAGCTGGCTGGCTAGTTGATTAAGTCAGTGAGTTAAGTGAGTTGCCTACACAGTTGGCTAGCTAAGTGGCTAGCTAGTAAAGCCAGTTTGCTAGCCAGATGCCTATCTAGTTAAGTAAGCTAGTTAAGTCAGCTGGTTAGACGGCTGGCTAGCTAGTTGACTGGCAAGTTAAGCCACCTTGTTAGCACGCTGGTCAGGTAGGTGGGCAACTAGTTAAGCCAGATGTCTTGTTGGCTGACCAGTGGAGTGTCTGAGCAGTTAAGCCTGCTGCCTAGCCAGCTTGCAAGCCAGGTAGCTAGGTAGTTAAAACAAGTGGCTAGCCATGTAGTCAAACAGGTAGCTAGCTAGTTAAGTCAGCTGGCTACCCAGCTAGCTAGCCAAATAGCTATTCAACTAGTCAAGTCAACTATATAGCCAGCTTACTAGTTAAGTGAGCTAGCAACTCAGCTAACTATTCAGGTACCTAGTTAAGTCAGTCAGCTAGTCAGGTTCCTAGTCTGCTAGCTATTTTATTAAGCTAGCAAATCAGCAAGTTACTTAGCTAACTTGTTGGCTAGCAACTTGGCTAGCTGGTGAGCTAACTAGCGGGCTCCCTCGCTTTTCATCAGGTTAGCTAACTAGTAGGCTAACTCGCGTGCCAACCGGTCAGTAAACTAGTTGTCTTGCATACCAGCCAATAGGTCAACTAACTTTTTGGCTCGCTCACAGGCCAATAGGTCTACTAATGAGTCGGCTTGCTTGCCAGCCAACTAGTTAAGTCTGCTCAATGGTCGGTTCACTAGCCCACCGATTAGTTATGGCAACACATGTGTCGGTTCACTCGCCAACATACTAGTTACATCACTGACAAGTCGGCTTTCTCACTGGCCAACTAGTTAAGTGAGCTCACCTGTCTTCTCACTCACTGGCTGACTAATTAAGTCAGCTAAATTTTCAGTCAACTAGCTGGCCAACTAGTTAAGTCAGCTAACCAATCGGCCAACTAGTGAGCCAACTTCTCAGCCGACAAGTTAAGTCAGCTAAATAGATGGCTGACTACTTAGGTCAGCTAACTAGTTGACCAACTAGTCGGCAGACTAATTAGGTGAGCAAACTACCCAGCCAAATACTTACCCGAACTAACTATGGGGTCCACTAGTCAGCAAACTATTTAAGCAATCTAAATAGTTGGCTGATTAGTCGACCAACTTGTTAAGCCAGCTAGCAAGTTTCTCGGTTAGTCAACCAACGTGTTAAACCAGCTAGCTAGTTGGTCAATTCGTCAGCCAACAGTTTAAGTCACCTAGCTAACTCAGTTAACCAACTAGTTAAGTCAGCTAGCTAACTAGTTTAAAGCTAGTTAAAACAGTTAGCTAACTCATTAACCAACTCTCCAATTCAGCTAGCTATATCGTTAGCCAACTAGTTAAGTCAGCTAGATAAGTGAGATAGCTATCTAGCTAGCTAGCTA
>NW_007257192.1:0-573 GCF_000164805.1 Carlito syrichta | reverse complement strand
AAGCTAATTAATCAACTATGTATGTCAGCTGGCTATCCAGCTAGCCAGCTGGGTAGAGAATTTGTTAAGTCAGCTGGCTAGCCAGCTGGCTAGCTATTTATGGTAGCTTGTTAATTCAGCTGGCTTCCCAGCTGGCTAGCTAGGTAGCTAACTAATTAAGTTAGCTGGCTAGTCAGATGGCTAGCTAGTTAAATCAGCTAGTTAATCAGCTGGCCAGTCAGCTGGCTTGCTAGTAAAGTCAGCTTGTTAAGTCAGTGGGCCAGTCAGCTGGTTAGCTAATTAAGTCAGCTAGTTAAGTCAGCTGGCCAGTCAGCTGGCTAGCTAAGGTAGTTAGTTAAGCAGCCAGTTAAGTCAGCTGGTTATCCAGGTATCTAGCTAGTTAAGTCAGTGAGTTAAGTCAGCTTGATAATTAGCTATCTAGCAGGGTACCTAGCTAGTTAAATCAGCTGGTTAGTCAGCTGGCTAGCTTGTTAAATCACGTAGTAAAGTCAGCTCACTGGCCAGCATGTTAGCTTGGTAGTTAGGTAGATAAATCTGTTGCCAAGTCAGTGGGCTATGTAAGAAGGTAGCTAG
>NW_007257191.1:1682-3601 GCF_000164805.1 Carlito syrichta | reverse complement strand
ATCAGGGTTTCGAACCACGAATCTAGAGAAGAGAGTCCTCACATACAGGACACTACACGGCCTCCAACTAAGTACGAATAAAGAATCATTGTTGTATGCGTCGTCAATCCAAACAATTCCCAGGGTTCATTCTATGGGACAAGCAAGAAACAGAGCTTCGAGCTCCCAAATATTTCAGAGAAACATAGAATGCGGATATTATGAATCGGTCATTTCAGGACTCCAGCAACCATCTGCTCCTCTTAAAAGTTGTAAATGAGTATTGAGCACTCCAAGTCTGTTAGGTTCCTCGAAACAACTAAGGCCAGATTCCAGGACAAAAAGAATCTTCTTGCCATATTTGGATGTAACTCTGGTCTTAAGGTGAACCCTGTAATCCTTCCCCTTCCCTGTCTCTTTTTATTTTGAGGCGGTACAAGGGTTTTGCACTTGCCAAATGTTTACTATGTATTTTTAATGGTAACCAGGAATCATGAAATTCACGTCCCTATGAAACTTCTGAGCAACTGTGTTTTGATATACTGAATTTGGAATCCACATCGACAGGAAAAATCAGGGCATCTTACTGAGAACGAAAAGGAAATCCGTTTCTAGGAGTTCTCATTTTCTGGATTCTACAGGGCCTCTTCATAAGGTTTAATCAGCAATCTGGGCTTCTGGGTCCCTACATTTTCAGAGCCAGTTGGTGAGTGGATATGCTAAATCTGTCAATAAAGATCCTCAGGATCTTTCTGGTCTTCCTATTAGTTGTAATCAAGTATTTGACCCTAGAAATCCTTTTATTTCCAGGGACCATCTACCGCCATAATCATATTCCCCAGAATCAAAAGGTATATTGGTACAAAATTCCTCAGTTCTGGTTACCTCATAGTACACAAAATTCTTGTGGGTGGGCAGGTAGGAATTGGGGTTGGGGTTTGGATTATTCCACATTTTGGGGAGGTCTTGTGAAGGGGAAAAAGGAATCTTGATTTCCAGTTCCCAAAGAATATTATGGAGGTCTTTCTCTTGATATCCAAACAACTGGAATTCTAGGTCACCAGGAAATATCTTGGCGTCTTACTGAGAATGAAGCAGGAAACCCAGCAATGTGAGTCCTCATATACAGAACACTACACGACCTGTTGCTACGGAAGAATAAGGAATCTTGCTTAAACGAGTCCTCCATCAGAAAAAACCTACAGAACGTCTTCCTAAGAGATAAGCACCATTCAGGTTTTGGGAGTAGGAATCTGAATAATGGGAGTCCCCATATACAGGAAACTGCACTGTCTGTTGCTAAAGGAGTATAACGAATCTGGTTTCCATGTGTCCTCCATTCCAATAAAAACTTCAGGGTGTCTTGCTAAGAGCAAACCACGAATTTGTGTTTTTGAAGCATAACTTAGGGAAATGAAATCCTCATATACAGGCAACTGCACTGACTTTTCCTTAGAAAGAATAAGGAATGTGGGTGACATATTTTCTCAATCCCCAAAAAAGTACACGACGTCTTCCTAAGATCTATACAAGAATCAAGCTTTCGACACCAGTATCACTGAACAGGAGTACTCATATAGAGGAAACTGCACAGCTGTTGCTAAAAATAAGAAATCTGGGTTATACGTGTCCTCAGTCCTGAATATCTACAGGGCATCTTGTGGACAGCTAAAGAAGAATCAGGGATTCGAGGCCTTAATGTGTGTAATAGCAATCCTCATATACAGGAAACTACATGGCCTCTTGCTAACAACAAATAAGAAATCTGTTTTCCACGGTTCCTCCTTAAAAAAACTCTACATGGCGTCTTACTAATGGCTAAACAAGAATCAGGGTTTCAAAACAGGAATCTAGGAAAAGAGAGTCCTCATATACAGGACACTACACAGACTCCAACTAAGTACGAATAAAGAATCATTGTTGTACGCGTCGTCAATCCG
>NW_007257191.1:0-795 GCF_000164805.1 Carlito syrichta | reverse complement strand
GGTTTGGGGTGGAATATTCCACATATTGGGGAGGTTTGTGAAGGGGATCCAGGAATCTTGGATTACAGCTCCCAAGAACATTATAGACGTCTTTCTCCTGATATGCAAAAAACTGAAACTCTCGGTCTCCAAGAACTACTTTGGCATCCTGCAGAGTGAAGTAGGAAGCTGGGTAATGGAGGTCGTCATATATGGAAACTACACATTATATTGCTAAGGAAGTATAAGGAATCTTCCTTATATGAGTCCTCAATCCTAAAACTACAGGCCGTCTTCCTAAGACGTAATCACGAATCAGGTTTTTGTAGTAGGAATCTGGGTAACGGCAGTCCTCATATACAGGAAACTTAACTGCCTATTGCTAAGTAAGAATAAGGAATCTGTGTCACTCGTGTCCTCAATCCCAAAAAAAGCTTAAGGTCATCTTGCTATGGGCTAAACAAGAATCATTGTGTTTTCGAGCATGAATCTGGAAAATGGAGTAATTATTTACAGGCAACTACATGATCTTTTTCTAAGCAAGAATAAGGAATCTGGGTTACATGATTCCTCAATCCCAAAAATCTACAGAGCATCTTGGAAAGTTCTAAAAAGATTCAGAGTATCAAAACAGTGTGTTTCTAATGAGAGTCCCAATATACAGGAAAATACACAGCCCCTTTCCAAGGAAGAAAAAGAAACGGGGATACAGCAATCCTCAGTCCTTAAAATCAACAGGCCCTCTGCTGTGGGCTAAACAAGATCATGGTTTAGATGCTGGAACATAGGTAATAGCAGTCTCATATGCAGAATCTA
>NW_007257190.1:2958-4745 GCF_000164805.1 Carlito syrichta | reverse complement strand
AATTTTTGTTTCCCAAAATGACAGGGACCTTTGAAGTTTCTCAAGAGTAGTGGAAATAGAAAATATTAACCATGTGTGTTCTGTAGTCTATTATGATCATGGAAAGCTCCTAGAGAGAACTTAGCACAATAGAGTTGAATAACAAATACTACCTGCTCTTTTGTATTTAAACATTGTCCTTGTCAATATCGTCATGCTTACAGGCCCTGTTTATCCACTTACTAGCTTTGTAGCCTTGGGCTATTTAATAATTCAACTTTGTACATCTCAGAGAATGTTGATAGCCCTTCTGTGCATCTCATTGAGTTGTCATGAGGATCAAATAAAATAATATGTTATGTGAAAGCAAGTGAAATAAAATGTGTAAAGCCTTCTATAATTGTGGAGAGTTATATAATGGCTTGTTGTTAAAATCCCTAGGTTACCTGGGACATGAGACCTTAAATATCTAAATGCTTTAATGAACTGTCAGCATTGGCAAAAGGCAGGTGACACATTAATATTAGGAGAAAGGAGAAAACCTGTTCACTGATACATTTTAGAATTCCAAAACTGTAAACACATATTATTGAAATGATTCTTAAATTGTGCTTATTTTTTATTTTGCAATGACATATGAGTAAGTAAGATCTCAGAAAGTTTTATGTAGGACCTAAAGGTCAAAATTTTAACCTTGGAATGAACACTAGTTTAATGTATTTATCTTAGAGACACTTAAGACTGAGTTTTCTGTCTGAGAGACATCAAACATTTCTTAAGTAAATCTTGAAAGGTTTGAGCCAGTGTTCCTGGACCAGAAAATTCTTAAAAATTGAAACTAATACATAGGAAAAACCATTTTTTTAACCCAGTTTCTGTTCTGAAATGTTTGGCAAATTATTTTTCCCTTCACTATTCTTTCCTCTTTTGGGACATACAAAGTCTGGGGTGCGGGGGGCCAGCCCCTGCAAATTTTGGGGAGTCCCTTGGAAGATGTGGTGGCGTCAGCGAATCTGTAGGGATAGATATTAAAAGAAAGAAAGATGAAAGGATAGATATAAAGAGGAAGAAAGAGAAAGAAAGTGTACAACTGTTCAGTGAAATGAGCAGAAGCCATTTATTGAAAGTTACAGCAGGTATTTATCCCCAAATTTTACACAGGCAGTCTCATAAGTCTTTCACGTGAACACAAAGCCAGGTGCGGGGGGGGGCATCCCCCACCCACCAGATGCTTAGGTGTGAGGAGGAACAAACCCCAAGATTGTCTCATTGTTCCCTTTGCTAGTTAATGTTCTTCAAAAGCAGTGTAACAATCCTTACTAGCCTAATGATGCTCTGATAATCAATAACTTCTAGAGCTCACACAAAACCCATGATGACTATCTTAAACTTTACTATTTACACAATGCTATGGAAGCTTTTAATTATAGCTTAAGCCAATTTCCTAAAGAATGTGACCCAGTCCAAAGATCACACTGGGCCCTACAGGATGTGGCCCAGTCTAAGGTCCACGGTGGGCCACCTTTTGGAACAATAGACTACAATCTCTTAACAAAATGGCTATTCCAAAGTCCTATATATCTATCCTAATTTCTATGAAAGTTTTCCCATTCTTAATTCTAATATATAAAGCTGATTAGTAGTGGCAAAGCTTCTAAAACCTAAATGTAAACTGTAAATGTACTAAGGCCAAAACTTCGATAGTAGAAAGTGGAGGACAATGACAGTTTCTAAAGTTAACTATATTCTTATTAAACCTAAAAATGTTATGATTGATTATGTTTGAACTAACATGATTCGTAGCATGA
>NW_007257190.1:0-2360 GCF_000164805.1 Carlito syrichta | reverse complement strand
CCATGGTATATTTGCCAGTTCTGCACTTTTTGTTCACCTCCTGTGAAAATTAGATGATTTTTTCAATAGGGAAGACAGTGGGTGGTATGAATACTTTGTGTCCCTAGTCATAAAGAGTCTCGTTTTTGGAGAGTGATGACTCTGAACACTTTTGTGGAGTAGCAAGGCAGAAGAAAGAAAGTAACTGAGAACTGAAAGGACTTTAGTGCATAGGAGATTAAAAAAAAACTCTTAGTAAGAGTGAAGTGGAATCCCAAATATGCTAACACAAGAGAACAATTTGTTTTACAAAGAAAAAAAAGGACATTTTATATAAAGATTGAGTACTGTGACAGATTCTGATTTGTGAACAGTGATACTGGCTTGTGGTTTCTGGCATTGCTAGTTTCAATAGTACTAGCTCCAGATACTCTTAATGAAACTGCAGTTTCTGGACCTGTTTTTGAGAAGGTGAATGGTAAAGTGCTCAAATTTTCAGCAAAACAAATTTAGAAAATAACCAAAAAAAATCAGTTAGCCAAAATAAATAATATGAGAAAGAGAAGTAAAAGATAGAGCTATGAGAAGAGAGACACAATTCACAATATTTGTAGAAAATATGATTCTGCACCCTGGACTATTACAACTATTAAGAATTCAATTACTGTCAAAGACTTTCTTTATAGTATTATAATGTTTCAAGGTTTGCTTATGAATGAGTAATGGGAAACTGTCAAGAGAGTGGGGATGGGATTGGTAGTTGAGGAAAACTGCTAGGGGAGGTAGGGGCGTACCTATTCAACAAGGGTACCTGCATACACAATGTTTGTATACCTAACTCTGAATTGAACCCACATCTTTATAATTAAAAAAAAAAGAATTCCCACCAACAGTGTAGAAGTGTTCCCTTTTCACCACATCTTCTTCAGCATCTTTTATTTTTTGAGTTATTGATAATGGCCATTCTGACTGGAGTTTGGTGGTATCTCAGTGTAGTTTTAATTTGCATCTCCTTGATGATTAGTGAGGTTGAATATTTCTTCATGTGTCTGTTGACCACTCAGATGTCTTCTTTTGTGAAGTATCTGTTCATATCTTTTGCCCACTTTGTAATGGGGTTGTTTGTTTTTTTATTTTCAGCACGTTTGAGTTCCTTGTAGATCCAAGATGTTAGGCCTTTGTCAGTCAAGGAGTTGGAAAATACTTTTTCCCAGTTTGTGGGCTGTCTTCCTGCTCTCTTGATGGTTTCTTTGGCTTTGCAGAAGCTTATCAGTTTAATGAGGTCCCACTTGTCTATCTTATCTCTTATGGCATTTCTGGTGCATTTCGGGTTTTGTTCAGGAATTGGATGCGAGTTCCAATTTCCATAAGGGTGTGTTCTGCATTTTCTAAGGTTCTTATGGTTTTAGGTTTTACATTTAGGTCTCTGATCCATTTAAAGTTAATTTCTGTGAACTGGGAATATACCCTGAAGAACTCAAATCACTCGATAAAAAAGATACCTGCACATGTACGTTTATCACAGCACTGTTCACAATATCAAGAACCTGGAACCAATCATGCCATCCATCAAAAGGGGACTGGATTAAAAAAATATGGTACATATACACGATGGAATACTACGTGGCCATGAAAAAGAACAAAATCATGAATTTTGCAGCAACCTGGATGGAACTAGAGTCTATAATACTGAGTGATCTTTCATAGCAACTCATATCTTGACTGAGCTCCATGGACAGTGGTTTGTGGTTTATTCTGGAGATTCTCACTCATAAGTGGACCTTGAACACCTATCATAATATTATAAGAAAATATAATATGGGGGGGACAGGGAGGGCGAGGGTGGTGGGATTAATGGTAGTCAATAACTGGGGATGGGTGGGACACCTCTTATCAACAAGGGTGCCTGAACGATGCATATTTGTATACCTAAACCTTAACTGTACCTCACAATTTTAAAATAGAAAATATGCTTTTTTTAAAAAAAATTCAATTAGCTGTTTATATAGATATCGATTATCCAAATCAGTAGCTTTCATATGTAATAGCAATAAAATATGAGAAGAGTATATGACAAAAGTTTATTCATAGTTGCAACTGAGACTATAAAACAATACAAAGCTTATTACAGGTTATAAAAGAGATAATCAATGGAATAGTGTGTGTAAACTCCTTCAGAAGTTGTTTCTTAAATTCCAATCTTAGTTTCATCTGGAAAAAATAAAGTGAATAATTGCAAATTTAAACAGGAATAGTGAAAACAGTGTCATATTCAGAGGGTAAAGCATATTTTGATATTATAGTGATTAAAACAGTGTAGTGTTGGCACAGCCATTTACAGAAAGATCAGACACTGGTAGGTCTCACGACTGAGCTCCATG
>NW_007257189.1:2656-3923 GCF_000164805.1 Carlito syrichta | reverse complement strand
CACTTCACTGAGAATAAAAGATTTCTTTAGTCTTTTCAGTAAACCTATTTGGATTTTCCCCCTGATTTCCATCCAGTGGCGTCATTAGTCTTTACTTCACTCTGTGTCTTGCGATCATAGGATTACCTAAGCCATTTTCATAATTGTAACCTCTTTAGGGGCACCAACATTCCCTTGAAGAGTGAAGGCTCATGATTCACCCCTTCTTTGACTCAGCAAAGAGTTTTGTGTAAAATAAAGCAGAGGATCCAAAGCAGAAGAATGGTCAGTGCACTGCCCTTCAGCCTGCAACAGATGGGGAGTCCAACTCAAAAAACAAAACAAAACAAAGCCAAGCAGAAAGCAAGGTAACGAAAAGAGAGAGGGAGGAAGAAAGAGCCTAGGGCCTGATGGCTTCACAGCTGAATTTGTCCAAGCAGTTGAAAAGCAAATATAAGTTTCATTTAAACTCTTCACAAAAATCGAAGAGGCAGAAATAATTCCCAACTGACTATATGAGCCCAGAACTACTCTGATAGGAAAACAAGACAGACACACGCAAAGTAAAAGCAAAGAATACCACAGACCAATATCACTGATGTACACAGGCATGACAAAGTCTTAGCGACAACCAAGTTAAACAGAACACTGCTTTTGTGCCTATTGTTAGAAAAAGCAATTGAGGTGATTTTGGCCTTTTCTATATTCATTAGTAAAGGGGTATAAGTTTCTTCATTGTATTCTCTAAGTTGGCAATCATACAACCTTAAGTGTTTAATGGAGGAAGCATACCAAAATCATAATAAAATTGTTCTTTTTATGCTTACTATCTGACTAAAAAAACGAAATTTCTGGCATTTAGCTGAAGGTAAATATTAACTTAAGTATCAAGGTATAATATTTTAACCTCATTTTAGCCTATTTGCCTGTATTTCGAAAAAAGTAGCTTGTGTTACTTCTTTTATCGCAGTATAGGAGATCATATCATGTTAAGCATGAATTTGGTTTTGAGAAACATTTGGTTTCCTACATGCAGCCATGTGAATGTACGTTATTCATATTTCGTCATTTTCTGATGACTCTCAAATATGTTTTTGAAACTCGTGGATGAAGATTTGTATGGTTTTGAGAACGTAGCTCTGAAACTATGATGTCATAACTATTATAGTCCATCTCTTTTCTTTACATAGGGGATGATTTCTCTCAAATGTATTCCTAAGATTGCAGTTTCTATACTGTAGGCTGTTAGCACATGAACAGCTAACCCCACAGTGTTCACAATTAAAGC
>NW_007257189.1:0-1297 GCF_000164805.1 Carlito syrichta | reverse complement strand
AGATGCGCTCCCGGTGCCACCAAGAGAAAAGGCAAGGAATGAAATCGCCATTAACAAGGGATCTGATGAAAGAGATGCTGAAATGGTAACCCTTAAGTCGATCCACATCCTCCTAGCCAAGTCATGGCCCACTGCATAGGACAGTGGGTATGTGACTTCTACCTTTGAGCCTCTCTCTTCCACACCGAAAGGCACATTTCATAAACTCCTTCAATGTACTGTTGTAGAGCACGAATCTGCGAAACTGTGTTTGTTCACCTTTGAACTCAGGTTTAAATTGTTCACTTTTGAGTACATAATTTTACAAAAAGTGAAAAGTGTTTTCAAAACATGGGAGGAGGAAGACAGGTCAGAAAGAAGAAGATGAAGCATATATCTACGATGTTTTGATATCCCTTAGCTTAGATTCCCCCCATCTCCACAATTGTACAGGGTAGATTGAGATAACTGCTGTTACCTGGCACAGAGTACAACAATTCTTATGGATATTACTGCATGTTTTTTCATCTGAATATAATTTACACTTGGAAATTTGAATTTCATATTTTGGTTGTCGAAGAGTTTGGTTGTCCACCATTTAAGGCAAAGAACCATTCATCATTAATAAGTAGCAGGTTTCAGTAAAATGTTTTGAAGGCCATAGTTCCACTCCAGCAAACAACCGTTCACATTTTTCTGTACCGTGGGCTCTGGGCTGAGTTGGAGTCTCACTCTGTGATCCGCACCGGAATGCAGTGGCCTCTCCCGGCCACCGCAACCTCGACCTGCTGGGCTCCATTGATCCTTCCGCTTCAGCCTTCCGAGGAGCTGGCATTACAGGCATGTGCGACCACGCCAGGCTGATTTTTTGATTTATTGTAGAGATGAGGACTCCCCAAGTTGCCCAGGTTTGTCTCGAACCCGCGGGCTTAAGTTGTCCTCTCCCCGCAGCCTCCTCAATCGCAGGATTACAGGCTGAGTCAGGGAACCTGGCTATTTTCTGTTATGGTTTGGAGATGGAGTCTCATTCTGTCGCCCACACTGGAGTGCAGTGGCCGCTCCCGGACACCGCAGCCTCGACCCGCTGGGCTCCGCCGATCCTTCAACTTCAGCCTTCTAAGTAGCTCTAAATACCGGAGCGTGCTACCACGCCCGGCTAATTTTTGGATGTATTGTAGAGATGATTCTTGCCCGTTTCTCTTTTCTAATGTCATATTTGTGTGCGATCTGGAAACTCCAATTTCGTATCACATTGGAGATTTGTTATCAGAAGCTACATCCTTCCTTAACTGCCTCCTGCTTCCCGTTCCGGTCATGG
>NW_007257188.1:55284-69084 GCF_000164805.1 Carlito syrichta | reverse complement strand
CTCTGCCACCCTCATCACCTCTGTGAACTTGCCATTGCCCTTTGGCATCCCATGGGTGAAGAGACTGCATGTGGGAAGGGGAGTCTGAAAAGCGACCCCAAGAAGTCAGCTCTAAGGCAAGTCAGTGGCCCTTGCCCAGAACTGAGGTTTTGCAGGCAGCCCACTCCACCCCATCTGCATCAGGTTCCCAGAGGAGCGCTCCATCTTCTCCCTCCACATTCACATTGATCTTGACCAGCACCTCACCCTGGTGGGACCCAGGCCTTTAGGATGGCCACACCCTTGCCTGAAAAGCAACATTGCCCTCCAGTGGAAAGTCCCCAGGCCTTCACTCCTGGGACCCCAACAACCCAGTCTCTCTTCCTGGGAGGCTCCAGACTAGCCTGGCCAGGACTCATGCGGTCCCATGAGGTTGAAGTGAGTGCAGGGTGGGGCCAGGCAAAGGGTAACCACTGTGTACACTCACATGTCAGCAATGAAAGACATGTGACTCTCTTTTCAGATGTTACAGAGTCCCAGGAAGACTCTCAGAAGTTCTGCTACTGCCAAACTGGGAGTGTTTACTCTCTTTATCAAGGCTCACTTGAACCTTATGGTAAATCTTATTTGAGGATTATAGCATTGACGATACATGCCAAACTCTGTAAAATACTTAAGAAGGTTTACTCTGGACAAATGGGAGTGACTTAGGCCAATGGCACTGTCCCAAGAAGTCCTAAAAACATGTGCCCAAGGTGACTGACTTGCAGCTTGGTTATATGCCTCTTAGGAAAATGGAAGTTACAAAGAACCATAAATCAATACATGTGAGATTGGTGTTGGTTTGGCCTGAAACAGCAAGCCATCTTCAAACAGAGGCTTGCAGGCCAAGAAATAGCAAGAGGTCTCATGGTACTAGGAAACCTAATTCCTAGAATTGTCTATATGGTGATGCTAGTATCAATATTAGCGATGTTGGATCATGGGAGAAGATGGTTTGACCTGATTTTATAGCCAATTGTTTAGGGGGCAAAATGTGTCAGATCTAGGATTCAAATATTTTTTGATTGGCAATTAGTAGCAAGAGTTAGGGCTTGTTTAAGAAACTCTGAAATTAGCAAAGGAAATGCCATGTTGAGATAAGGAAGTCAAGTTTCTTAATATGTAGATGAGACCTTATAGGCAGCAACCCTGAGAAAGAAAAGATGGCACATATCTAGCTCTTCTGGAGGTCCCCTGGAAGGAGATTCTAGATAGATGCAAAGTTCCCCAAAAGATGGCTTTGCAGCCGGGCTCGGTGGCTCAGCTTGTAATCCCAGGGTGGGGCCAGGCAAAGGGTAACCACTGTGTACACTCACATGTCAGCAATGAAAGACATGTGACTCTCTTTTCAGATGTTACAGAGTCCCAGGAAGACTCTCAGAAGTTCTGCTACTGCCAAACTGGGAGTGTTTACTCTCTTTATCAAGGCTCACTTGAACCTTATGGTAAATCTTATTTGGGAGGCTGAGGTGAGTGGATTGCCTGAGCCCACAGGTTCGAGACCCACCTGGGCAGCAAGACCTCATCTCTACAATAAATCAAAAAATCAGCTGGGCGTGGTAGCACATGCCTGTAATTCCGGCTACTTGGAAGGCTGAGGCAGAAGGATCACTGGAGCCCAGCAGGTCGAGGCTGTGGTGGTCAGGAGCAGCCACTGCACTCCAGTCTGGGTGACAGAGTGAGACTCCCCAACTCAAAAAAAAAAATGTCTTTGCAATGGTGAATAGAGCTGCAACAAACATTCATGTGCAGGTATCTTTTTGGTAGAATGCCTTGAGTTCCTCCAGGTATACTCCCAATAGGGGGATTGCTGTGTCATATGGAAGGTCAATGTCTAGTTCTCTCAGAAACCGCCACACTGTCTTCCAAAGAGGTTGCACTAGTTTGAATTCCCACCAGCAGTATAGAAGCATTCCTCTTTCTCTACATCCTTGCCAGTATCTGTTATTTGTTTTATTAATGATGGCCACTCTTACTTGGGTTAGGTGGTATCTCAATGTGGTTTGCATTCCTCTGATGATGAGTGAGGCTGAGCACTTTTTGATGTGTCTGTTGGCTGCCTGTATCCCTTCTTTTGAGAAGTGTCTATTCATGTCTTTTGCCCACTTTTTAATGGGATTGTTTTTTTTCCTTTCAGCACATTTTGGTTCCTTGTAGCTCCTAGATGTTAGCAAAAACATGGAACCAACAACGATGTCCATTGAAGCTGGACTGGATTTTTTTAAATGTGGCACCTATATACAATGGAACATTATGCAGCCATAAAGAAGGACAAACATATGGACTTCACAGCAACTTAGATGAATTTAGAGTCTATCATACTGAGTGATCCATCACAGAAACAAAGAACAGAGTACCGTATGTTCTCACTCCTAAGTGGACCTTGAACAATTACTATACTACTGTAAGAAAGGGATTGGCAGTAATGGGAAACTGCCAGGGGAGGGAGGGCACATCTCAACAAGGGTACCTGCATAATGAACGTTTGTATACCCAACTCTGAATTGTATCCCACATCTTTAAAATAAAGGGAAAAAAGAGATGGCTTTGCAGGGTCATAAAATAATTTTGATTTCCTTCTTGATTTGCTACATAATGTTATGTCAAAGTCAGACTGGAAAGTAAGATTTTATAGATTCATAAGGTCATCCATTTGTCAGTAGTAAAGTTTCTTCTCAGTCTACAGTATCAATCTTTTACAATTACCTGTTTCATTGTCCCAGGTAACCATAAATTTCCACTTCTAGAAGGACACGTAGGTAAAACAAGAGAGAAAATTTGTATTTTAAAAGCACAGAATTAAGATGTTGGGTCTGAATATTATACTATCATTTGCTTAAATGAAAATAATAAATGATATAAAGAAATTTCAGTTAAGACAGCCAGAAAAAGCACGTTTTACAAAGGTATAAATTTAATACAAAGCAAAAGAGAGCAGAGCTTTAGACCTGAGAGGAATCTGTCTGCTTACTATTCTTGGGGTTCCATAAGGAAAAACAGAGATTCCTCCCAAGAGGGAATTTGTGATGTGATTTCTGTTTTCCTTAAGGGAGTTCAGTTTGTTAGTAACTATCTTAGGTCCTCTCATGTGGGCATTGAGGCAGCATGAACCAGGAGAAACAGACAGAAGCAAATGGAGAAATGGATAAAATTTAGTTGAATAAAAAAATTCCAAAAAGGATCTCTGAAGAGAAAAAGCATAAAGGTGTGTGTGTGTGTGTGTGTGTGTGTGTGTGTGTGTGTGTGTGTGTGTGTTTAATTAAGCTGCCTTTTAGCCTCAGAGCTTTAAAATAAAATTTTAAAAAACACTTTCACATCTATTATCAGCCAGGACAAACAGCTGCTATATTTCTGGTTTCTAAGTTTTTTTATTATTATTATTAACAAAGATATCCCCCAACTTCTTTAACCAAGGATTAAATGCAAAAACCACAGCCAAATGAGGTGAACACAAACATCAAACCAGGAAGGAGAGAATTCTAAAGGATAGCCATGATGCTATATGTGGGGGGCCAGCCCCTGCAGATATTGGGGGTCTCTGGTAGAAAAGATGGCATTGGCGATTAAACTAGAGGGATAGATAAAGAAAGAGACTGGACTCCTGTCTAATGCAGAAGCCATTTAACGGGACAAACCGTAAGCCTTTTATCCTAAAGTTTCACAAGACTTTCATGTGAACACAAAGCCAGGTGGATGAGGGGCATCACCCACCCACCAGGCATTTCCTCAAGCATGAGGAATGACAATCCCAATTAAATCACAGGACTTTCATGTGAACACAAAGCCAGGTGGATGAGGGGTGTCCCCCACCCACCAGGTGTTTCCTCAATCATGAGGAAGGACAATCCCAAAATTATCTCACTGTTCCTTATGCTTGGTTAATGTTCCTCAAAAGCAATACAACAATTCTATCATAATATTTTCATAATCGATAACTTCTAAAGTTTATGCAAACACAACACCTATGACTAACTTAATTCCTAATACCTTTCTACTCTATGCTAATTTTATCTACACTATAGAAACTCTTGATTATAGCCCAAACCAGTTCCTGAAGAATGTGGCCCAGTCCAAAGATCACGCTGGGCATTTCTAGGAACAATTGATTATAATCTCTTAACAAAATGGCTATTCTAAAATCCTATATATCTATTTTAACTTCTATAAAGATTTCTAATTCCTAATCCTAATATATAAAGCTTATCATCAGCAATAAAGCTTCTAAAAATAAAACCCAAATATAAACTGTAAATTGTACTAAAGCCAAAACCACAAATGTAGAAAGTGGGAACAATGAAATTTCAAAAGTTAGCTGTATTCTTATTAAATCTCAAAATATCATGTTTGATCATGCTTGAACTAACATAATTCCCTGACATTAGCATGACCTATTCTATAATACTTTCTATGAGTAAAATAAACTCAATTTCTATAATAAGTAGAAAAACCCTACACTAATTGTAGCTAAAACCAGTTTTAAAAAATGCAGCCCAGTCCAAAGCATGCACTGGGCCCTTAGGAATGTGGCCCAGCCCAAAGTTCGTGCTGGGCTATTTCTGGTAACTCTAGATAATCATCTATACCATCTAAAGCTGAAAACAGCTCTCCATATGATATACTAATTCTTCAAATATACTTTTAAATCTTATAAAGAAGCTTGTACCATATAGAAGGCTCCCAAATGTGACCTGAGTTTGAATTTTATCTAATACCTAAGCTGAAACCGCAGTTCAGGGGAAACAGGAACAATGAGTTTCTAGAGTTCCCCATGCCTATATCAGTCACAGAGGCTTCAGCTTAGGTCAGCAGAGTTCCTTTTGGCTAAGTGTGCTAAATAGAAAAAGGGAGAAGGGAATGGGGTCAACAGCTCCTGAACGCATCCTGGTGGTCTCGGGGTCCACGGCCCTCCCTGATCCCTAAAGCTCAGTGGGCCTCCATGGCTGGCTCCCAACAGCTATAACATTTTTCTTTTAATTTAAATGTTTCATCAGTTGTTTAGAATGAGAGATCTCTAAATTATTTTTTATTTTCAATGATACACTTATTTCTAATAGATGCTCATCCCCCAAACCTCTGTAAAGCCCGGGTGGTAATTTTCCAGGTTTTTACCATACAAGTAAGGGTTGTTCCTGGAAAGGGCATAGAGGAGGCAAGATTCCCCAAAATTCACTCTCAGAAATAGACAGAAGATAGCAAAATACAACAAAGCCCCACTGGGATGGGATCCTTGAAAACAAAACCCCCTTAAGAGCTTCACGTGTTTGGAATGAAGAGTGTGCTGCTTACAATCTTACGTGTCTTGGACTCCGAGTCTTTTCAAATTGGCTAGATGACATAAACTTGAACATTTACACCTCCTGCATAGTGTATGCCAAGATGGAATATCCCCTTAAGGTCACAAAGTTGAGCTCTCAAGGACATAAAGATGAGATAAGAGAGAAATCTCATCTGGTTTTCATTTTAGGAACTCACAGCAATGTTTGTCTTTAAGTCATCTGTCTAGTCAGAATCACAAAACTGAGCAGTTTTCAGGGCCAGCTCAAACAGCAAGCTCATAGGGGTTCTAGGTTTGTGTTCTGCCCTATGATACCCCTCTTTATGACAGACAAACACAAAGACAAAGGAAAAGGAATTTCTGAGAGGAAAAGGGATCAAACAATATGAATTTTCATATTTTAAAGTACCAAAAATACACTAAAGTTGCTATACCAAGACTAGTCACACAACTTTTTTTTCCATTAATGAAATCTTGCAGATGAAACAAACAGCAATTTTTACTGTGACTTCCCAGAGTGCACAAAGAGAAGCCAGGAGGTAAAAAAATTCTTACCCCATTGTCTACAAAACAGGTTACTGGGTTCTCCTCACTGTGACTTCTAGTAACACACATGCAAATAAATTAAAGTCCTATGACTTTTACTTTGGAACTCTAACCATTAGCTAGCAAACTTGCCAGTTTACAAAAAACTGATTGTAACCAAACAGTGGTTTTACCTCAAGGCCAGTAGAAAAGTAGTAGTAGTTTTAAAACAAGAATAGAAAAATAGAGATAGATAGCTTAAGATAATCTATATTTAATCTGTATAGTTTCAGGTCAACCTTTGAGCTCTGAATTCTTTTTGGTGCCCAGGGTCTCCAAAAGATAGCTTTTCAGGGTCATAAAATGCTTTGATTTTCCTTCTTCATCTATTATGTGATGTTATGCCAGAGCCATTATATAGTTAATAAAACATTTGTCTCTCCAGCCCTTAAGAATTTGGCAAGATAAAGATAAAGGTCAGAGTTCAGTCTTCACTCCCAAGCTGAGAATCATTTCTCCCTTCTGTGAAAGTGGCATGTGAGCATTATAGGGCTCTAGGAAATCCCATCCCAGCAGAAGTATGGGGCCACTGTCTATTATAAGGAAGATATGTTGCCCTGTTGTTCTCTCAATTGACATTGATGGGGATTTTATTTAAAAGCTGTAATTGGGGAGTTTGAAACGTTTTCTTTACTCTGGAGGAGAGGGTTTTTAGTCAAGGGAGGGCTGAGGACTGACAGTGTAGTGCCGCTGTACACAGGGCTCTGGTATTTTCTCTATTTATGGGTATTTTAACTTCACCTTGTGTTTATTAGAAGTAGTAGGAAAACCTTCTCTATTCCCTCAAAACATCTCTATTCTGATTTTTGTGTTATTTTGGTGCCTCCTTCTGGGGTCTTTGGTGCATTTTGTGTAAGCATTCATTTAAGTTTTTTGCAATTCTTAATATGTCGTTTCTTTTTTCAATAGTAGCAAAGTGATCTTTCTATGGCATTTTGGGAATTCTGGGGTGGAGGGAATGAATTTCTGGTGACCTTCCAAGTTGGTCACTAAGTTGTCTGAGTTGTAAATTCACAATTTTAGAGGTATTCCTTTTCCTTCTTAATAATCATTAGTGACAATTGGTCAACTCAGGTGACTGAGCGGCTAGTAGGCAAAGAAGCCCAAACCACATTATTTCTTTTTATCAATGATGCTAATTCATCACCTAAACCTTGTACAACCCAGAATTTAATAAGGTATCATTCTACCATGTTTCTTCCAAGTTTTTTGGAGGTACCCCTTAATATCATTCGAATAATTTTTCAGCCTGATATAAAAGTAAGGTATGACTTCATTTGGCATAGTTTACACTGTTATGCCTTTGTCCAATGTATAATGTTGGCAAATATCTGTAGTAGAGTCTCACAGAGGTGGTTGCAAAGCCTTCAGCATTTCTCTTTCCTATTTGAATCTATTTTGTCAAAATCTTCTAAAAGCTCTTTTCAATCTACTGCCCTAAACCAGTCTCCGATTTTGTTTTTGGGGACCAGTAACTTGATTAGTTGATATAGGTCAGAAAACCCCGGATCACTGTTGTTGAGTGTTAATTGGAATTCCTGGGCAAACCTGAGGAGTCTTGAGTTGGATCTGGGAATCCAGATGATATAGAGACCCACTAATGTCTGTCCATATTGTCACAGCCCCTAAAGAAGGGCATGGCAAGGGCTCAAGTGCTCCAATACATTCCTGAACAATATTTCTGAAAACTAATAAAAGATGCACTTCCCCTTGTCTCCTATGTACTCCCAGTAAGTAGCTTCAGGGAATCCTTGACTTCCCTGTAGTCTATGCCCAATCAACTGAAAGATGCAAATCTCCATTTACTCCCTTTTTCTGAGTGGTTATAAGTTTGAATAATACAGTATCAATGTAATCATAAGTTTTGTGATTTTTATAACTTTTGTGTAATGCATGATGTCTTAGGCCTTGTAAACTCCCTTTACTCTATGGCAACCTTGATTAACATTTCTGCCAGGCCCTTCTGATAAAAGCTATGAGATACCTCTGATACCTGGTACCAGGAAGTCTGGACCGAAAAATGTCACTATTGATAAATGCAGCTGAAACTCAAGTTGTATGCAACGCTCTGCTGGCCACATGGTTAATGTACAGGTACTAACCACCGGACTTATAAAAATGAACTGTAAAAGTCTGGAGGTTGAGCAGAGCCACTTCAGAAAGACCGCGAGTCTGGCTCAACTCCTTAGATTCTAGCTCAGAAATAAACTTCTTTCTTCCAGTTCCCTGCCCTTTTGATTTATTGGTATCAAGGGGAACAGCCAAGCATTACTTGGACCATAACACAGATACCAGGGCTCTTAGTTCTGATTTGGTCCAGGGTGTACACAATATGTTAGGATCTCCTCTCTCGGTAGGTTTTATTTCCAAAGGAGCAACTACTATTTTATCTCCTCCTTTAGCTGTTACCTTTGTGGCTTGAGGTGAGGGAATAGGAGAAGGAAGAGGAGGAGGAGGAGGAGGAAGGGGAGGGGAAGTGGAGGGGGAGGAGGGAATGAAATTGTTCAGACACTGAAGTTCAGAGAGCAGAGGGTTAGGAGGAGCAGGAGGAGAGACAGGTTCTGGCACCTTCCTGATTTCAGAAATGGCTTCTGCTAGTTTATTCACTTCTGAGAAAGTCTCAAGTATTTTCTTATTAACTTCCCAGAGGGAGGCAAGTTTATCATTCACTCTTTTGGGTGATTGTAGTTACCAGTTAAAGTATGACTCCTGTTCACTTTCCTTGATTTGAGAACTCAATTTTTTCTACTTTAGTGCCCAGGAAAAACAATTTGGAACTATTGAAAGTTCTCTATTTTTGAAACTTTAGGCCTAGTTTTTCCTTAGTCTGATCTTCCCACTTGCACAAATACTTTCAAATGGCGGCGCTGTACTTTCAAACATTAAGCCATCTGGGATGCCCTGGTTGGGGAGAAGTTTCTCCTTGCCTTTCCTCTTTTTGTAAAGAATTTATTTCCACTTTTGTTTAAAAAGGAGGACCCGAGCTGTGGCCTAGGGTTTAGCGTGGTGGATCAAAGTGTGCAGATCATGGGTAGGACTCCACAGTGTTAGCCTGAGTTATTTCTACCTTCTTATGTGACCCAGTTTCTCTCTTCAGAGGTCTATCACTTCCAAGAGGGCTCAATTTTTTGAATGTCAGCTCTTATACACATTTTCTGGACAAGAGTTCTTTTAATTAATTTGTCAAGGATTCCTTATAGGTCTGCTGCATGTCACAGGGGTTATCCCTCCAGACTCTCCTACTGAGCCCTAATCACTGAGGGGCATATTTCAGCTGGGAGGAGTAAAGTGCCCTTTCTCTATAGAGCTGAAGAACCCAGTCTCTTATTTACCTAAGAAAATAATAGTTCAGTTCTTCGTGAGAATGAACAAATAAGCTAAACAAGATTAATTCCGGAAGGAAAAGGCAATGTAAAGCACCCTTTAAAATACACTGCCAGCCAGGCTCGGTGGCTCAGCCTGTAATCCCACGCCTTTGGGAGGCTGAGGTGAGTGGATTTCCTGAGCCCATGGGTTTGAGACCTGCCTGGGCAGTGAGACCTCATCTCTACAATAAATCAAAAATCAGCCGGGCGTGGTAGCGCATGCCTGTAATTCCGGCTACTTGGAAGACTGAGGCGGAAGGATCGCCAGAGCCCAGCAGGCGAGGCTGTGGTGGCCAGGAGTGGCCACTGCACTCCAGACTGGGTGACAGAGTGAGACTCCAACTCAAAAAAAAAAAAACTGCCAAATCAAAATTTGGATTCCAATAAAAACTTGTGAGGAAAAAAACAGCTCAGAATAAGCCAAGGACCATGAACCACACAGGATGACTAGGGCTCAAGAGGACTTACCAGCTCCATAGGAGGAGAAGTTTAAAGCCCCAGGGATTCAACAGGTTCATGCTGGTGCCTGAGTGCTGGGTACCAGTGAATCCTTCAGGGAAACTGAGTCTTCTCTGATCCCCAGTTTGGTAATAAAAAATCGATGATGAAAAAAAAATTTCTGCCGAAATACATAAAGAGGTTAGGGTTAAATATAAGTGACTGTGACTGGGGCTGGGGTTTCACAATCTCAAGAGGTCTTGAGAGAGTGTGGTCAAGTTGATTAGGTTATAGTTTGGTTTTATACATTTCAGAAAGACAGGAATTGCAAGTAAAATAGAAATCAATACGAGGAAGGTATACATTGGTTCAGTCTGAAAAAGCAAGACATCTCAAAGTGGGGGCTTACAAGTCATAGTTAGGTTTCAGGATTCTTTCACTGAAAACTTCTTGAGAGAACTAAGCTATTGTCTAAAGACTTGAAGTCAGTAGAAAGGAGTGCTTGCGTTAAGATAAGTATTGTAAAGACCAAGGTTCTTGCTGTGTAAATGAAGCCATATAGGTGACATCTTCAGAAAGGATAGATGTCAAATGACTCTTGTAAGACCTTGGTGGAAGCTGCCTCTCAGTTAATCTCTCCTACATCCTAATCTCCTACATCATCTCCTAGGTAAGACCTAGAGAGGGAAGGCCTGCTTACGTTCATGGAGATTCTCTACAGTTAAAAAGTTTCCTCCACAAAAGATGGCTTTGCAGGGCCATTTTAATCTGTTGGCCCTCTGGAAGCCTATTAAAAATATGTCACAGAAATATATTTTGGGGCAAATATTTTGATTTCTTTGGTGTTGGCTATTTGTCATGTGATGCTATGCCAGGGCCAGGTTAGAAAGAAAGTCACATTGTACTTTAACAAAAACATGACTTCAACTTTTTTGGGTTTGTAGCATGTGACTTCTTTGGCACCTTAGGTGAGAAGTTGGGCAAAAGAAAAGAAAGGTCAGAGTTTAGACTTCACTTCTTTTAAAAACTAGTGAGAAATTAACTCATTTCAGAGGTCACAAAATCATGTCTCCTCCAGTCTTCTCCTAATTCCGTCCCCATCTCCCATCATCATAGCAATCCACCTCATCCTACTGTCATAGTAAACGCAACAAAAGGGGTGAGGAGTGGAGGCCCCGAATATTTGCACCCTGGGGCTTTAACTTGTTTGCAAATCCACGTATGCATATGTGGTTGGCATTTGTTGGCTGGGACCAGCCCCCACAGTGAAATTTCCTGAATGCGGAAAACCCACAATGGGGGGAGAAGTCACTGTCGCTCACCCTCTCAGCCCTGGGCTCCCAGTGATCCTCCATCTCCTTGGGATGCTGGTATCCTTGAAACAGACCTCTTTTAGCAAAACTCCAAGAGGGCTCCTGCTGTGAACTGGCCATCCAGTCCCCAGAAAAAGTGAATGAGTCTCCATGTAAACATTCTCTGACGCTTGGAATGCTGGGGACTTAAGTCCTCACCTTTCTGCTGGTGGTGAGTGAGGACACCTACAGCTTCAACTGGGGCTGTGAACATGTTACATCCTATGAGGTCTCCAGTCTTGGGAGGAGCTGATGCTGTGCCCAATACAGCAGAAAAACCATGAGGTCAAACCCACCCTCAGATTACCCTTTCTTTCTGGAGTTAGAAGTTTCATTGATCATTTCTAGTAATTAGCTGATTCTTTTTTTTTTTTTTTTTTTTTTTGGAGTCAGAGTCTCACTCTGTTGCCCAGGCTGGAGTGCAGTGGCACACCCACTGCAGCCTTGACCCGCTGGGCTAGGGCAATCCTTCCACCTCAGTCTTCCAAGTAGCTGGAATTACAGGCACATGCCCCCACACCCTGCTGATTTTTCTTGATTTATTGTAGAGACGAGGTCTCACCAAGTTGCCCAGGCTGGTCTCGAACCCATGGGCTCAGGCAATCCTCTCAACTCAGCCTCCCAAAGTGCTGGGACTATAGGCTTGAGTCACCAGGCCCAGACTCTGGGTGAATTTTTCATACCTGCAGCATAAAAGCCACAAGTTCAACCCACTAACAACGTTATTCTGGATTTGATGTCGCTACCATTGCCCTGTTCCCAGAAGCACATCAAGTGTTCCTCCCTGAGGGCGGCAACCCCACCTCCCTCATCTGATGCCTTTTATGCCCAGTACAAGGCCCGGCCACATGGCAGATTCTCGGCCACTGTTTGGTGTATGAAGAAATTACTCTTTTTGGTATAACAAAGAAAATCCAGGCATCTATCAAGAAAGTCACACAAATACAGAAGTCACACTAACCCCGGGGAATGTAAACCAAAGCTGCTATGTTTTGAGGAAGCCAAAAAAATCATTGAGCGCACAGGAAAAGAGAGCACCAAGACAGACCAGAAACCTCTCACTGTCCACCTGTGAGGTTTCTGACTGGTAAATATAGGCCCGACTTGCCTTAGAAGCACTCTGCTCGGACTTCCGGCAAGATGGCGACGGGGCCGCATGGTCTGTGTGACCCTCTGCGAAAGAGAGCACTCAGAAAGACCCCAGCTCTCTCCTAAGGGCTGCAGCTCCCATCTTCCACAACCTGCTCTTCACAGGGAGCTTAGCCGCCACCCATACCCGCTGCCGCTACTCAGATATCACGGTGGTCTGGGTTGCTCCCGCAGTTACAGCGGTCCTTGCTTGCCAATGCCTGAGGCGACCCACGACTACAGACCGTGAAGCCCGGCAAGCAGCATCTTCTGAGATCACCGCTGCCGGCTGCATGCCTAACCGCATAACCGGCTCGCTCCCCTCTGGACTGCAGCAATGAGATAGCACCACCTGCTGGGGATCCAAGGTAACAACACCAAATGACAGAGACTCTTTCCTCTTGTCAAATAGAAAAAGCTAGACCTCAGTAACAGACGGGGCAGGGGGCCCATATCTGAACTGTTCTTCACAGCAGGCCAGGGGCAACTGACCCTAATCGTGAACAATTCTACCAGCCTGCAAAGACAGCTGGAAATCAGAGCTGAATGGACATTGGACATAAAGGCAAAGTCTCAGAGTGTGCTCAGTTGGTTCTGCGCGTCTACTGACTTCAATCTACCCCTTTTCCCTTTTTTTTCTTTCTTTTTTTCTTTTTCTTATTTCGCTGTAAACCCCATCTTTGTATAGAGGAATAAGGAGGTTGGTAAGGGTGTACGTTAGCATCATTGTATGTTTTAGCTTTTTATAGAGTTGTTGGTAGTTTTCAGTTGTGGTTATTGTTTTTCTTTATATTTGTTTCAGTCTTTGTGTCTCTTCTCACTTACCAGTCGGTACACTCATCTGTTTTCCCTCTCGCTCCTCTCACTCTCCACTCCCCTCCTCCCTCTCTCCACTCCCCTCCTCCCCCTACTGCCTGCTCCATTCTCTTCCCTCTGTTCACTTCATTTTGCTTTCAGGGAGTAAACCTACCACCCCACTGCATGGACAGACTCCAAGGTAGTGGGAAGTGGGTTTCAGACTATCCATACACCAGTTGGTGGATACCAGGATCTGCAGAGAGATTTTGAATCACAGCTCCCCCCTTAATTAAATCCCAAAACTACAAAAAGGACTGCCCTCAACCTACAGTCCAACTCCAGAACTGAAAAAAGCAAGAGGAAATACATCAGGAAGAATAGGAGATTAAACAAAGAGAAGTAAAAGAAACCCCTCCGCCCCTGAATGACAGAATTAAAGAAGACGGGGAAGTGGAGGGAAGGGAAAAGTAGGGAGGGAAAATCTGCACAAATGAAGAAAAAACAAAAGAAGAACACAGGGCTCACACAGACCCCTGGGAGGTCAGACACTGAGAAAAAAGACTTCAGAACACAAACAATGAAGAGCCCCCAGAATGACTGGTCACATGCAACAAACCCAGACATCAAGACATTAATAGAGAGAATTTTAAAAATTGAGGAGAGACAAGAGGAAAATAGGAAGGAGCTGATGACAGAAATAACAACAGTAAAGAATACTGTGATGGAAATAAATGACAAACTAATAAGCATGGAGAGCAGAATTAGCCAAGCAGAAGATAGAATCTCAGAACTTGAAGACCAAATAGAGAACTAACCCATACTGTCAAAAACATAGAAA
>NW_007257188.1:54310-54782 GCF_000164805.1 Carlito syrichta | reverse complement strand
CCAAAAATAACCTACCCAGCCAAGCTAAGCTTCATTAGTGAGGGAGAATTGAAATCTTTTCCAGATATCCAATCCCTAAGAACCTACGCTGCCACCAGACCACCTCTACAAGAAACACTGAAGAAAGTACTGAACACAGAAGAAAAGGAAAAGAGAACAACAACGTTCTTCACAAGAGTACAGGCAAAAGATTAAAACACACATGAACCAACTCAAAAACTAAAAGAAAGACAACAAACAAACAGGAACAACAACTCTGTAAGACCCTTCTGACAGGGATCAACCCGTGCATTTCAATAATTAGCCTAAATGTGAAGGGACTAAATGCACCACTGAAAAGACATAGGATGGCAAAATGGATAAAATATCACCAGGCAACAATCTATTGCCTTCAAGAGACTCACCTCACTAGAAAGGACACTCACAGACTCGAAGTAAGAGAATGGGAAACAAACTTCAGGCGAACGGAACA
>NW_007257188.1:35346-54108 GCF_000164805.1 Carlito syrichta | reverse complement strand
TACTTGGAAGACTGAGGTGGAAGGATCACCAGAGCCCAGCAGGTCGAGGCTGCAGTGGCCAGGAGCGCCACTGCACTCCAGTCTGGGTGACAGAGTGAGAATCACACTCAAAAAAAAGATACAGAAGGCCACTACATAATGATAAAAGTTTCAATCCATCAAAAAGAAATATCCATCTTAAACATATATGCACCCAACATAGGAGCGCCAACTTTCATAAAGCAACTTCTAGGTAAACTAAAAAAAAAATCGACTCCAACACCATCATACCTGGGGACTTCAATACCCCACTCAAACCCTAGAGAGATCATCAAGACAAAAAATCAGCAACGAGATCCAAAACTTCAATGTGACTCTTGACCAAATGGACTTAATTGATACCTACAGAACACTCCATCCAAAGACCACAGAATATACATTCTACTCATCACAGCATGGAACATACTGTAAGATCAACCACATTCTTGGCCATAAATCAAGTATAAGTAAATTTAAAAGCACCAAAATTTTACCATGTACCTTCTCAGACCACAGTGGAATAAAAATAAACATAAACACCAACAAGGTCTCCCTAAAACCCACAAATACATGGACACTAAACAGCATGATGCTAAACAACTCCTGGATCAATGATGAAATCAAAACAGAGATCAAAAGATACCTGGAAACAAATGAAAATGAAGAAACATCTTATGAAAATCTCTGGGACGCCATGAAAGCTGTAGTAAGAGGGGAATTTATATCCCTACAAACACACATGAAGAAAATGGAAGTATCACAAATTAATAGCTTAATAAGCCACCTGAGGAAGCTGGAAAAGCAAGACCACAAAAACTCTAATTTCAGCAGAAGAATCCAGATCACCAAAATAAAAGCCCAAATCCAGGACATAGAAGACAAAAAGATAATACAAAAAATCAATGAAACAAAAAGCTGGTTCTTCGAAAGGATAAACAAGATCCATGGTCCCCTAGCTAGACTGACCAAGAAAAAGAGAGAAAAGGCCCAAATAAGCACAATTAGAAACACAAAAGATGAAGTCACATCTGACCCTGAAGAAATACAAAAGATCATTAGAGACTACTACGTACACTTGTATGGAAACAAACTTGAAAACCTTAAGGAAATGGAGGACTTTCTGACATCACACCACCTAACTAGGTTGGAACAAGAAGAAATTGAGGCCCTAAATAGACCAATAACAATCAAGGAAATTGACTACATAATAAGAAAACTACCTACAAAAAAAACCCCTGGTCCAGATGGTTTTCCAGCAGAATTCTACAAGACATTTAAGGAGGAGCTGATACCATATACCAATCCTACTGATGGTATTTCTGGTGATTGAAAAAGATGGAACTCTCCCCAAATCATTTTACGAAGCCAACATCACATTGATACCCAAGCCAGGTAAAGATCCAACAAAGAAAGAGAACTACAGGCCAATATCTTTCTTGAACATAGATGCTAAAATTCTCAACAAGATCCTAGCAAACCAGATTCAGCAATACATCTCAAAAATCATTCCATCATGAGCAAGTAGGCTTCATTCCTGGGATGCAAGGCTGGTTCAACATTCATAAAACCATAAATGTAATTAAATACATCAACAGATGTCAAAACAAAAACCACATGATTATGTCATTAGATGCAGAAAAAGATTTTGATAAAATCCAGCACCCCTTCTTGATAAAATCTCACCCATGAAATACAGAAGCTCTCTCTCACATGCAGAAATTCTTCCTCAGGCACAGCGAATCTTCCTAAGGTACCAGGCTCACCCTTATCAGATTTGGGGGCCCTTTCTCAGAGGCAGGGCCTCTCTCTTAGATGCAGTGACTCTTCATCAGGTGCAGGGCTTTTCTCAAAGTGCAGGGGCTCTCCCCCAGGTAAAGGGCATCTTTCAAATACAGGAGCTCTCTTGAAAGTACAGGAGCTCTCCCTCAAGTTTAGCGCTCTTCCTTGGGATAGGAGCTCTTCCTCATGTGCAGAGACCCTTCTTCAGGTGCCTGGACTTTCTATCAGGTTCAAGACTTTTTCTTCAGTGCAGAGGCTTAATTAAGTGTGGTGGATCTTCCTCAGGTGCAGTGGCTCCATCCCAGGAGCAGGGGCGCTTTATCTGTGCTGAGCCCTTCCTCAGGTTAAGTGGCTTTCCTTTAGGTGCAGGGGCTCTTTCTCAGGTGCTGGGATCCTCCTCAGATGCAGGTGCTCTACCTCAGTTGCATGTCTCTCCCTCAGATGCAGGACTCTCTTTTGGATGCAGGGCTCTCTTTCAGATGTGGAGCTCTTCATCATGTGCTGGGCTCTTCTTCAGGTGCAGGGGCTTTCCTTTAGGTACATGGCTCTTTCTCAAATGCAGGGTTCTTCCTCAGGTGCAGGGGTTCTTTCTGTTTTAGGGGCTCTCCCTCTTGTGCAGGAATACTTCTTCAGGAACAGGGTTGTTCCTTAGTTTGAGGAGCTGTCCCACATGTTCAGAAGCTCTTTTCCAGGTGTAAGGCATTTCCCAGGTGCAGGAGCTCTTCAACAGGTGCTGGACTTTTCCTTAGTTGTAAGGACACTTCCTCAGATGAGGGGTATCTTTCTGAGGTGCAGAAGCTCTTTTTCAGATTCAGCACTAATACTCAGTTGTAGGAGATTTCCCTCACATGCAGGGCCTTCATCAGGTGCTGGGATTTTTGTCAGGAACAGGGGTTCTCCCTCAGATGAAAGACTCTTAGTCAGGTGTTGGGCACTCCCTAACATACAGGGGCTCTTTATCAGGGGCTGGCCTTTCTCTCAGGTTAAGAGGCTCTCCCTCAGGCACAGGAGCTCTTTCTTTCTTTCTTTCTTGTTGCTATCAAACCAAATATCTTTTTTTCTCTCTCTTTTAAATCAATGTTTTTTATTATGATATTGTGGGGTACAGTTAAGGGTTAGGTATACAAATATGCTTTGTTCAGGCACCCTTGTTGATAAGAGGTGTCTCCCCATTCCCAGATAGAAATGACCTACCATTAATCCCATCTCCCTCTGCCCTCCCCCCCATAGTTTCCCACCACTGTCAGTCATTTTCTCATAGTATTACATTGAAGGTTCAAGGTCCACTATATGAGTGAGAACATGTGATACTCAGATCTTTGTTTCTGTGAGAGATCACTCAGTATTATAGACTCTAGTTCCATCCAGGTTGCTGCAAAATTCATGATTTTGTTCTTTTTATGGCTGCTTGGTATTCCATCGTGTATATGTACATTTTTTTAATCCAGTCCTCTTTTGATGGACAGCATGGTTGCTTCTAGGTTCTTGCTGTTGTGAACAATGCTGCGATAAACATATATGTGCAGGTATCTTTTCTATAGAGTGATTTGAGTTCTTCAGGGTATATTCCCAGTAGAGGGATTGCGGGGTCATATGGGAGGTCATTATTTAGAGCTTTTAGGAATCGCCACAGTTTTCCACAGAGGTTGCACTAGTTTACACTCCCACCAACAGTGTAGAAGTGTTCCCTTTTCACCACACCCTCTCCAGCAACTGTTATTTTTTGAGTTATTGATAATTGCCATTCTGACTGGAGTTAGGTGGTATCTCAGTGTGGTTTTGATTTGCATCTGGTATCACATTACCAGACTTCAAACTTTACTATAAAGCTACAATAATCAAGACAGCTTGGTATTGGTACAGGAACAGGCATATAGATCAATGGAACAGAATTGAGATCCCAGAAGCAAAACTTCAATTTCTCAACCAACTCATCTTCGACAAAGCCCCCACCACCTATCACTGGGGAGAGGAGAACCTATTCAGTAAATGGTGCTGGGAAAACGGGCTGACCACATGCAGAAGATTGAAACAGGACCCCTATCTATCCCCATGCACAAAGGTTAACTCCAAATGGATCAGAGATCTAAGGGTGAGTCCCTGTACCTGAGACATTTCCTGTACCTGAGGAGAAGTTCCCACACCTGATGAGAGTCATTGCATCACAGGGAGAGCCTCTGCACCTGAGGAAGGGCTCAGCACCTGAGGAAGATGGCCTGCATCTTTTGAAGAGCCCCTGCCCCTAGGTGAGAGCCCATTCACCTGAGGGAGAACCTTGCACCTGAGAAAGAACCACGCACCCAAGAAAGAGTCCTGTACCTGAGATAAAGTTCTGCATCTGAGGAAAAATCCAGAACCTGATGAAGAGCCCCTGCACCTGGGAAAGAGCCCTGCACCTGTAGAAACCTTGCACATCCTTCATGAGGCCCCCACACCTGAGCCTCTGCACTTAAGGGAAAGCCTTGCCTCTGAGAGAGTCCCTGCACCTAAGTGAGAGTCCCCGTGCCTAAGGGAGATTACCTGAACCTGAGGAGATATTACTTCGTCTAAGGGACAGTCACTGCGCCAGAGAAAGAGCCTCTGCACCCAAAAAAATTCCTTCCCCTGCATGTCAAGAAGACCCCCTGCACCTGGAAGAGACCCTGCCACTAAGGACGAGCCCCTGAACATGGGGGAGAGTCCAACTACCTGAGGGAGAGCCCTTGCACTTGAGGGAGAAATCTGAACCTGAGAAAGAACCATGCACTCGAGAAAGAGTCCTGCACCTCAGATAGAGCCTTGCAACTGAGAAAGAATCCAGAACCTGAGAAAGAGCCTCTGCACCTGGGGGAGGGAGATCCCTGCAACTGAAGGAGTGCTCCTGAACATGAGGGAGAATCCCACCTCCTGAGCGAGGACCCTTGAATCTGAGGGAGAACCCTGTACCTTATAAAGAGTCCTTGCACCTGAGGAAGAGTTCTGCACCTGAGAAAGAGCCCTTCTGCTGAGCCTAAGGAAGACCCCAGCACCTGAAGAAGATCCCCTGCACTGGAGGGTGAGCTCCTGAATCTGGGGGAGAGCCCTCACACCTGGTTGAGAGCCCCTGCACAGAAGAAAGGGCCTTGAACCTAAGGGAAAATCCCTGCACTTGAGGAAGAGTCCCCACAATTAAGAGACTTCCTGCAACTGAGGGAGAACCCCTGCACCTGAGGGAGAACCCTACACCAGACAAAGAACCATGCAAAAGAAAAAGAGCACTGTACCTGAGATACTGCATTGCAACTGAGAAAGAATCCAGAAACTAATGAAGAACCCCTGCACCTGGGGAAGAATCCTACACCTGAAGAAGTGTTCCTGCACATGAGGGAGAGTCCCACTACTTGAGGGAGAGCCCAGCACCTGATGAAGAACCCCTGTACCAGAGAGAGAGAGAGAGAGAGAGAGAGCGATCCTATACCTGAGAGCCCTGCCTGTGATGAATAGCTCCTGCACTGAAGATACAGTCTTGTACAGAAGGAAAATCCCTGCACCGGAGGAAGAGAATATGCACCAGAGAGAGAACTCTGCAACTGAAGGAGAGACCCTGCATCTGGAAGATGCCCTGTAACTGAAGGAGAATCCTTGCTTCTGAGAGAGAGACTCCACACCTTATGAAGAGCCCCAACACCTAAGGAAGAGCCCTGCACCTGAAGAAGAGCCCCTGCAGCAGAGGGAGAGCCCAGCAGCTGAAGAAGAGCCCCTAAGCCCCCACCTAAGAAAGAATCCAACACCTGATGAAGAGGCCCTACACCTGAGGAAGACCTCCTGCACTGGGAGAGCCCCTTTTCCTGCGGGAGTGCACTGTACCTGAAGAAGTACTCCTGCACATGAGGAAGAATCCCTCCACCTGAGAGAAATTCCCTCCACCTGAAGAAATTCCCCTGCATCTGAGGGAAAGCTCTGCACCTTATGATGAGTTCCTGCATCAGAGGGAGAAACTTGCACCTGAAGGAGAACCATGCACCTGAGATAGAGCCCTGCATCTGAAAGCCCCTGCATCTGAGGCAGAATCCAGTACCTGATAAACAGCCTCATGCCTGAAGGAGAGCCCTGCACCCGAAAGAGACTTCTGCATCTGAGAGACAGCCTAAAACTCAATGAAGAGTTCATGCACCCAAGGGAGAGCATGGCACCTGAGGGAGAGCCCAGCATCCGATGAAGAGTACCTGTACCTGAGGGAGAGCCCTGTACCTAAGAGCCCAGCACCAGACGAAAAGCCCAGCATCTGATGAAGAGCCCCAACACATAAAAACAATCTCCTGCACCTGGGAAAGAGCCTGGACCTGATGAAGAGCCCCTGCACTGGAAGAGCCCCTTCACATGGGCAGGGCCCTGAACCCGAAGGATTGCCCCTGCATGTGAAGGAGACTTCTTCCACCTGAGGGAGACCCACTGACTGCCTCTAACAAAGAACCTGGCACCTTATGAAGAATTCTGAACCTGTTGGAGAATCCTGCACCAGAGGGAGAGCCATGCATCCGAGGGAGAGTCCCGTACTTGGGGAAGAACCCTCACACCTGATAGAAAGAGGTTGGCACCTGAGGGACAGTCCTTGTACTTGAAGAGTCCCTGCACTTAAGAGAGACCTCCTGCAACTGAGATCCCTGAGGAAGAGCTCTAAACTTGAGGGAGAGCCCCAGCACCTGGTGAAGAACCCTGCATCTGTCAAAGAATCGTGCATCCAAGAAAGAGCCCTGTACCTGAGATACAGTGCTGCAACTGAAAAGAATCCAGAGGAGTGCCTGCACATGGGGTAGAGCCCTAAACCTGGAGAAGTGCTTTTCCACATGAAGGAGAGTCCCACCACCTGAGCTAGTGCCTCTGAATCTGAAAGAGAACCCTGCAAATTATGAAGGGTCTCTGAACCTAAGGGAAGGCTCCTGCATCCGAGGAAGATTGCCTGAACCAGAAAGAGAGCTCCTGCAAGTGAGGGAGGGATGCTAAAACTGGAAGATGTTTTGCAACTGAAGGAGAGCCCCCATGCCTGATGGGGGCTCTCTCTCACCTAGGGAGAGCCCTGCACCTGAAGGAGAGCCCCTGCTGCTGAGGGACAACCCAGCACCTGAAGAAGAGGCCCTGAACCTGACAAAGAGCCCCGGCACCTGATGAAGAATCCAGCACCAGAGAAAAAGCCCTTCTCCTCAGAAACTGCCCTGTACCTGAAGAAGTGCTCCTGTGCCTGAGGGGAATCCTTCCACCTGAGGTAGCGCGCCTGCATCTAAGAGAGAACTCTGTACTCTACGAAGAGTTCCTGCATCGGACAAAGAGACTTGCCCCTGAAGGAGAGGCATGCACCAGAGAAAGACCTGCACCTGAGATAGAGTCCTGCAACTGAAGGAGAGCCCAGCGCCTGATAAAAAGTCTCACACCTGAAAGAGAGCCCTGCACCCGAAAGACATTCCTGTACCTGAAGGAGAGCCTAGAACTTAATGAAGAGCCCAAGTGCCCAAGGGAGATCTCCGCACCTGAGGGAGAGGCCCTGCTCCTGAGTAAGAGCCCAGCATCAGATGAAGAGTCCCTAAACATGAGGGAAAGATTCTGCACCTGACAGAGAGGAACTGCACTTAGGGAGAGGCCCAGCACCTGAGGAGAAGTGCCAGCACCTGACTAAGAGTCCTGCACCTGAGAAAGACACCAGCACCTTATAAAGAGCCCCTACCCATAAGAGAGCCCTACAATTTGGGAGATCCTGCACCTGAGAAAGCCCTTGCACCAGAGGAGTCCAGCACCTGGTTACAGACCCTGCACCTAAAGGAGAACCTGGTACCTGAGGCAGAGTCCCTGCACCTGAGAAAGAGCACAACTCCTGGTGATGAGCACCTGCACCTTAGGGAGAGCCCAACACCAGAAGAAGGGCCCTACACCTGAAATAAAGCTTAGCACTTAATGGAAAGCATTTGCATATGAAGATCTCCTGCACCTGAATAAACAGTGCTGAATCTGAGGGAGAACTGCTGCGTCTCAGGTAGATCCCCTCACCTGAGGCAAGAAAGAGCCAAGCAGCTGATGAAAAGCCCTTGCACCTGTAGAAGTGCCCTGCACCTTTTGAACTGCCCCTGCACCTGAGAGAGCCCTGGCTCCTGGGGAAGTGCTTGTGACCATGTAAAAGAGCCCCAAGCTTAAGGAATAGCCCTGCACCTCAGGAAGTGCCCAAGCACATCATGGAGAGGCCCTGCACATAAGGGAGAACTGGCACCCGAGAAAGAGCCACGCACCCAAGAAACATCACAATGCCTGACACAGAACCCTGCAACTGAAGAAGAGCCCAGAACCTGGAAAAGAGCCCCATACCTGAGAAAGAATCCAGCACATGAGGAAGAGCCCCTACACCTGAAGAAGAGTCCCTGCACTGGGAGAGCCCCTTCTCCTAAGAGATTGCCCTGTACCTGAAGAAGTACTTCTGCACATGAGGGAAAATCCCTCTGCCTAATGGAGCGCCCCTGCAGATAAGGGAGAACTCTGCACCCTATGAAGAGTTCCTGGATCACAGGGAGAGACTTGCCCCTGAGGGAGAGGCATGCACTAGAGGAGAGCCCTGCACCTGAGATACAGTCCTGCACCTGAGATCGAACCCTGCACCCAAAAGGAATTCCTGAAACTGAGGGAGAACTTGACGAAGAGCTTAATGAAGAGCTCGTGCACCCGAGGGAGATCTCTGCACCTGAGGGAAAGGCCCTGCCCCTGACGGAGAGCCCACCATCCAATGAAGAACCCCTGCACCTGAGAGAAAGATCCTATTCACCTGACAGAGAGTACTGCACTGAGGGAGAGATTGAGCTACTGAGAAGTTCCTGCATCTGACTAAGAGCCCTGCACCTAAGAAAGACCTCCTACACCTAAAGGAGACATCAGCACCTTATGAAGAGCCCCTGCCCTTAAGGACAGCCCTGCAATTTGGGAGAAGCCTGCACCCAAGGAAGCCCTTGCACCTGAGGAGAGTGCAAGGGCTTCCTTAACCTGGTTAAGAGACCTTGCACTCGAGGGAGAGTCCTTGCACCTGAGGAAGGGGCCAGCCCCTGATGACCAGCCCTTGCAACTAAAGGAGAGTCCAACACTTGAGCAAGAGCCCTGTACCTGACAAAAAGTCCAGCACTGAATAAAGAACCCCTGCACATGAGGAAGTTCTCCTACACCTAAGAAACAGTGCTAATCTGAGGGAGAACAACTGTACCTCAGGGAGATCATCCTCACCCGAAGGACAGCCCCTGCATCTAAGGAAGAGCCAAGCACCTGATGTAAACCTCTGTAACTGGAGAAGTGTCCTGCACCTGTGGAAGAGCTCTTGCACCTGGGAGAGCACTGGCCCATGGAGAAGTGCTCATGAACATGAGAAAGAGCCCCTCAACCTGAGGGACAGTCCTGCACCTGAAGAAGTACTCTGGCACATCAGGGAGATCCCCTGCACCTGAAGGAAAGCCCTTGCACCTGAGGGACAACCCTGCACCTGAGAAAGAGCCATACACCAGAGAAAGATCCCTGCCCTTGACAGAGCCCTGCAATCACGGAAGAGTCCAGTACCTAAAGGAGAACCCTGCATGCAATAGAGACTCCTTCGCAAGAGGGACAACCTAGAACTTGATGAAGAGCTCGTGCACCTGAGGGAGATTTCTGCATCTGAGGGAAAGGCCCTGCCCCTGAGGAAGAGCCCAGCATCTGATGAACAGCACTGCACCTAAAGGAAAGATCCTACACCTGACGGAGAGCCACTTCACTTAGGAAGACACCAAACTCCTGAGGAGAAGTTTCTGCACCTAAGAGCGCTGCACCCTAGAAAGGGCTCCTACACCTAATGGAGACACCTGGATCTTATGAAGAGCCCTGCCCTTAAGGACTACCCTGCAATTTGGGAGAAGCCTGCACCTGAGAAAGCCCTTGCACCTGAGAGTTCAGTACCTGGTTAAGAGCTCCTGCACTCGAGGGAGAGACCCTGCACATGAGGAAGAGCCCAGCCCCTGTTGACCAGTCCCTGCCCCTTAGGGAGAGCCCAACACCTGAGGAAGAGCCCTGCACCTCACAAAAAACTCACAACTTAATGAAGAAACCTGCACATGAAGAAGATCTCCTGCACCTGAGTAAGAGTGCTGAATATGAGGGAGAACATCTGTGTCTCAGGGAGAGCCCCTGCATTTAAAGAAGAGACAAGCACCTGATGAAGAGCCCCTGCACCTGGAGAAGTGCCCTTGCACTTGGGAGAACCCTGGTCTCTTGGGGAAGTGCTCCTGAACATGGGAAAGAGCCCCTCAACCTATGGGTCAACGCTGCACCCGAGGAAGTGCCCTAGCACATCAGGGAGAGCCTCTGCACCCGAGGGAGGGAAAGCCTTGCACCTGAGAAAGAGTCATGCACCTGAGAAAGATCCCTGTACCTGAGACAAAGCCCTGCCACTAAGGAAAAGCCCAAAACCTGAGGAAGGGCACCTTCACCTGGGGAAGAGCTCTACACCTGAAGAAGAGCCCCTGCACCTGATAAAGAGTCCAGCACATGATGATAAGCCACGACACCTTGGAAAGAGCCCTGCACCTTAGGAAGTGCCCCTGCACTTAATGCCCCTTCACATGGGGTAGAGCCCTGTACCTGAAGAAGTACCCCTGCATATGAAGGAGACTCCCCCACCTGAGGGAGATCCCTGCTCTGAGGAAGAACCCGGCACCTTATGAAGATCTCTTAACCTGAGGGAGGGTCCTGCGCCTCAGAGAGAGCAATGTACTCAAGGGAGAGTCCTGCACCTGGGACCTGCCCTTGCGCCTGGTGGAGAGCCCCACACTGAAGAAAGAGGCTTGCATCTGAGGGAGAGTCACTGCACTTGAGGAAGAATTCCTGTGCTTAACAGAGCCCTCCTGCAGCCGAGGAAGAGCTCGAAACTTGAGGGAGAGCCCCTGCACCTGAGGGAGAACCCTGCACCTGGAAGAGATCTCTGTGCTTGAGAAAGCGCCCTCTACCCAATGAAGAGTCCTAAAACTGAGACAGAACACTGCACCTAATTGAGGTGACCAGGAGTGAAAGCTCCTGCATCTATGGGAGAGCCTCTCTGCTTGTGGAAAATCCCTGCACCTGAGGGAGAGCCTTAATCCTCAGGGAAGCCCTACACCTGAGGAGAGCCCTACACTTAGTAAGACGACTGAACCTAACAGGGAGCTCCTACACCTGAGGGAGAGCCCCTGTACCTAAGAGAGATCCTTGCACCTGCGGTGGAGCCCTGAACATGAAGGAGAGTCCTACACCTGAGGAAGAGTTCAGCATCTGGAGGAGAACCCTGCACCTGAGGGAGATCCCTGCACCTGATGAATAGCCCCTGGGCTGGGGAAGAGTCTTGTACCTGATGATGAACTTCTGAACCTGGGAAAGCCCCTACATCTGGGAAAACCCTCTGAATATGGTGAAGAGCCAGCCCCTGAACACAGCAGAGAGCCCTTGACCCTAGGGAAGAGCCCTGAACCTAAAATTTACTCCTGCACATGAGAATCTCTCCACCTGAGGGACAACCATGCACCTTATGAAGAGCTCCAGAATCTGAAGGAGAGTTCTGCACTGCAGGGAAAGCCCTTGCACCTGAGGGAGAGCCCTGAATGCGAGGGAGACACCTGCACCTGAAAGAGAGCCCTGAACCTGAGTGAGAGCGCTGGCGCTGAAAGACAGCTCCACACCTGAGATTGAGTCGCTCCATCTGAGGTAGATCCCTGCACTTGAGGAAGAGCCCCTTACATGAGAAAAAGTCCTGCACCTGAAGGAGAGTCCTGAACCTGAGGAAGAGTCCAGCACCTGATAATGAACCTCTGCACCTGGAGGAGAACCCTGCACCTGATGAAACGCTCTTGCACATGAGGCAGAGCTCCTGCATCTAAATAAGAATGCTGAAACTGAAAGAGAGTGCTTGCACCTGAGAGAGACCCTGAATCTGAGGGAGAGCCCAGTACCTGATGAAGAGGCTCTGAACCTCATGAATAGTCTCTGCAACTAAGTGAGAGTTCCTGCACCTGAGGATGAAGAACCCCTGCACTTCAGAGAAAGTGCTGCACCTGAAGAAAAGTTCCTGCACTTGAGAAAGAGCTTCTGCACCTTAGGAAGAGTCCCTGAGCCTGGAAGATGCCCTGAACCTGGGGAAGAGTTGCCGCCACTGAGGAAGAGCCCCCACACCTGAAGAGTCCCTGCATGTAAGGGAGAGCCCTGCACCTGGGGGAAAGCCCTGCACCTGATGAAGAGCTACCGCACATGAGAGATCCTGCACCTGAGTAAGAATGCTAATCCTGAGAGATAGATCTACACCTGAGAAAGAGTCCTGCACCAGAGGGAGAGCTCCTGGATCTGAAAAACAGTCCCTGTACCTGAGAAAGAGCCCCTGCACCTAAATAAAATCTGGCACCTTATGAAGAGCCCCTGCTCTTGAGAAAGACCCTTGAACCTGAGGAACTTCCCTACACCCCAGGGAGAGCTGTGCACTGAGGGATGGCCCAGCACCTGAGAGAAATCTCCTGCACCTGAGAAAGATTCCAGCTCCTGCATCTGAGGGTGAACCCTACAGTAAGAGCATTAACCTGAGTAAGAGCTCCTATACTTGAGGGAAAGCCCTGCACCTAAGGGAGAACTCCTGAACCTTAGAGAGTACCCCTCACCCAAGAGGGAGCCATCTCACCTTGGGTAGAGTCCTGGAGCCTGGGGGAAGCTTCTGCAACTGAGGAAAAGTTGCTGCATCTGATGAAGAGATCCCTCATTGCTCTGATGATGAGCTTCTGCACCCCAGGAAGAGCTCTTCTGCCTGATGAGAAGCCTTGACACCTGACAAAGGACTCCCACATCTGAAGTAGGACTTTTGTGCTGAATGCAGAGCTGCTATGCCTAATGTAGACCTCCTCCCCGTGATAAAGAGTTCTTGCACCTATGGGGTCAAGGACAGAGACACCAAGGATTTAGGCTTACCTCCCTCCAGATCCAGGTGACAATGTCCATCAAAAGGTGTGTGCAGTGGAGACGAGTAAGGCGACTTGACTCACCATGAGAACAGGACTTGAGAGGAACTGGGGGCCATAATCTCGCTGCGGGCAGTTGGACTACGATCTGCCTGTCCCAAGCACCAGTCCCCTGTCAGTGAATATTTGGGTTGTCATTACCACATTTTTGTCATTTAAAAAAAATACTGGCCGGGTCCGGTGGCTCAGCCTGTAATCCCAGCAGTTTGGGAAGCCGAGGCAAGTGGATTGCCTGAGCCCGTGGGTTCATGATCAGCCCAGGCAACTTAGTAAGACCTCATCTCCACAATACATCAAACAAATTAGCCAGGCATGGTAGTAGTTCTGGCTACTTGGAAGGCTGAGGCAGAAGGGTCGCCAGAGCCCAGAAGGTTGACGCTGGGGTGGCCTTGAGTGTGCCACTGCACTCCAGCCTGGGCAACAGAGTGAGACTTCAACTCAAAAAATATATATATATTCAAGTACAAGCTCATACAAGGATTTCACCCCAGCTTTGCCAAAGCCTCATCTAATCAGAACACTAGTTCTATTTAACCTCTGCCAAGCAGCTGGTTGAAGTGACTTTTTTTCCAGTTAAATTAACTGGCTGTCTTGGTGCTCTGTCATGTCAGGCCCAGTGTACCATGAAATGGAATAGTGGGTCAATCCAGTGCTAGGCCACACTTAGTGTTGTGCATTCCTAAAAACAAAGTCGCTCATAAGGTTGAACATACCATGAGAATTGGGGATCCAGAGGACCACACGATTCCAGGCGTGATTGTTGTGCGTGGACTCTTTGTTGGATGAAGCTCCTCTGTCCCTGGAAGGGAAAAGGGTAAGAAAGATGAAGAAAGAGAGCTGTTCCTGAAAGTGGGTGCCTATTCCTGTCGCTAGATGCTTGTCACATCCAGTGCTTCTAATGGTCTCCAAAGAACTCACCATTATGTCTCTTCTTACTTAGAAGGTCATGGATTCTGTTAGAGACAGAGGTAGCCCCAAGGGACTGTTGTGATCCAGGTGTCACACTCACTTTTCATGAGTAATGTGGTCCTTCCTCACTGAACCCCCAGCCTGGTCTCATACACATGTGTTTGCACATACACACGTTCATGACACATAACCAGGCTGCTGGGGAGATAGTGGTGGTGCAGCAATATCACTAAAATTGTAATGAGGTTCCTTACAGGAAAATACTATGGGTTTGGAAGAGATTTTTAAAGCTACTGGAAGGGCAGTGGGGGTAGGGTAAGACCCCTGAGTGAGGAAACAACAGGGGGAGGTTGGCTGACCTACACAGGGGTCAGGGCTGTGTTTTTGAGTGTGGTACACAGGAAGGCATGGGTCCCAGATCCCTCCCCATGCCACTCCCCCTCCAAACACATGCCAACTTCATGTTGAAAGAGTAGCCATTTGAGGACAGCCGGGTCATTCCTCTTCCTGATGAGCCCACATTTCCCTCCTCTGTTGTGCACACATTCACATATGCTCACACACAGGCACACACACAGTCTCATGCAAGCCTTACACACAGGCTCACACACACATTCACAAAGCCACTCACACGCTTACACACAGGCTCACACAGCATTACACATGCACACACGCAGGCATATGCTCACACACACATGTAGCCTCACACAAGCTCACACCCAAGTTCACACATGCTCACTGCACCATCCCCCCCATGCTGTTGCACCGAAAGCTCCCCGGAGCCTCAAGGCTAACGTCCCAGGAAGGCACCTGAGAATGATAGTCAACTGTTAGAGGTCAGACAAAAACACCCATCTCCAGTGACACTGTACCTCGGTTTCCCAGTCACCATGAACCGGGGGTAAGAAGGCCTGCCATGTCTGAGTTTCACGGGGATCCCAGGACACTTGGTGCTCAGTGTATGCTGTGGCAAGTCTGAGTCCAGCAGGGCAGTGCTGCCTTGACTTGCTGTGACAATAGTAAGTGATCCTCACTGCTGCAGCCTGGACAAGAGAGCTGGGAGGGAGGGGAGAAAGAGGGATGGGGAAGAGAAAGGATAGGGAGACAGGGAGAGGGCGAGGGCGAGGGGGAGAAAGGGAGAGGGAAAAAGAGAGAAAGGAAACAAATTATAGAGAACCTACCAGAGAGACAGGGAGGAAAGGAGAGGGAGAGCCACAGCCTGTCAGAGCCACATCCATGTCACAGATGGTACCACCCTGGAAGGATGTCCCATACTGAGCACCGATATTTGTGGGCCAAGGTGGAGAATGCAGCCTATGAACTGCATCCCTTTGGAATGCAAGGCATCCTTGGGGTCTCCCTAGGATGTTCTAGCATGGACTATTAGTCACTAAACAGACTACCTCTTCCGGGGACAGTGACCAAGTATGGGTGACACGTGGGTTACCAACAGCCACGTGACCTTAAGCACACCTGTGGGTCTCTCAGGCCTTGTCCTCACAACAGGTAGTGAGTGACTGGACTCACCTCCTCATCAGCATGTCCTGAAACATTACCTGGATGCCCCAGGTGCATGTGAACTCATGGAAACCCTGGGCACGCAAGGTGGCAGCCCATTTGACTCTGCAGACCACTGTCCCTTTCTGGTTGTGGGTCTACAACACTTCTGCGCAGCTGATGCATCTGCGAGTTGGCTCTTCAGAGTCCACGTGTGAATCCAGCTTTCCTGGTCTAGACCTACATGCAATCATGCACATACACTCACATATGTTCCTGGGCAAGGGGCACACATGTATATGCACCCCTGGACACACACGTACTCACACAAACGCATGGGCATGCACACAGAGATAAAAACAACCTGGGACTCAGGAGGCACCTTCCACTCCTGCTGCTGCCGTGACGTGTGCAGCACGCGGTGCTGACAGTGGAGAGAACAGCTCCTCCAGCTGGCGGGCCCTGTCCTTGCTGCAGGTGTGTCCAGGAAGGCATGACAGCCACACGCCACACGGGCTGGTGGCAGGCGGGGATGGGGATGAGGTTCCTGCCTTTCTTCCCTCTGGGAGGCCACCTGCTGAGGACACCCACTCCAGGGTGGCTGTAGCTGAAGGTGTCCTCCAATTTTCTGCCAGGATATGAATGCTAGTACAACGCCACTCAGGAAGTCCACACACGGGAGGAAAGATAGTTACACTCACATGCCTCTAGGTTCATTTAGCACAGGATCATCAGATCAAGGCTAAGTTACCACAAAGTGCCCAGTTATCTGTGAGAAATGAGGCCTGTCTTCTTTCGAGGGCTTAGTACGTGCACATATCACTAAAGAAGCAGGCAGCTCTTTGGCTGATGACTCCAACATGGATTAAGGTCAAGAGTGGCCCTGGAGACCACACTTCCTAGTGAAGAACTGCCACATAACCTCATGTGTCCTTTGCTTCTGAATTCCTTCTTCTCCCAGCAACAACTAACCAGCTCTCCAGGCTGGTGCTAGGTCTACAATAGGTTTGTTCTTCTTGTAGCAAAGAGCTGGAGAAATACAGTGAGAATCAGTCTTTCCAGGCTAAACTGTGTCACACCCAACTTGTGGGGAGTGTACAGTCTCTTGTTATTAGACCTCAATTTTGTTGTAATGACTATTGCCTAGAATAAATGGGCAATCAATGGGGCTTAGGGATCGCAAGCATGCTTCAGTGATTTCTATGGTAGTGGTATTTGTTGTAGAGAATTTGACCTGTATTCTGGCTGTGAGTTTTATTCATTACATTGGAGTCTTGGCTCTTCCATTGTTCATGCACTATATACAAAACACTGTAGCTTAAAGTCACTTACAAAGCTATGAAAAACTCTCAGAACACAAGAAGCTTCCAGAACTCAAGACCTCAGCCGGGATTATATATTGTTTTATTTAGCTACATGTTCTGGATGGTCAAAGGTTGGCTGCTTTTAATTTCTAACAGGCTGTTTCTGTTTCCTACCATTTGTGACATAAATTTTTCTGAGGTGTTTGATATACAATTTCTTGCCTTCTTCTGAGCATTGTTTAGTTTATGTGTGAGGCAAAGGGTCATCATTTTTAACATAATCACATTGTGCTATGATATGGGGAGGACCTTAAGGACTGAGATGTGCATCCAGCTGTTTTGGGCACTAAACACCCCCCTTAAACTGGGTGTCTGGAGCTTTCCAGCCTACTCAAAACTTTTGTCTTCCCTATTGCTATCACTTCTTCCTTCTTGACCAGTTTTCTCTGGAAGTCTGTTTCTCTCCCTTAAATGTAATTTGCAGTAGGCTAGGAAACTAGACAAACATGTGGAAATGCGATGACCTCTGCAGCTGTGCCCTCTGGCCCAACCGGAATGCTCAGACTCCCAAGTCACCACAATGGCAGAGCATCCAGACTTCCTTTCCAGTAGCAGCCCTGGAGGAGGCTATCACCTGGCCTAGGGCTCCAGGAGCTGACAACCTTTGCCAGGGAGTTCTCTTCCTGTGAGCAAGGAGCTCAGTCCCAGGTACCCAGTGGCACTTATCATCAGGGCTGACAGGAGCTCATGCAGGGTTGCAGTGATTAGTCAGTTTCAAGAGTCCTTTAATTCTTAAAAATACTTTGTATGTGTGCACATGCATGTGCACATACACATCACACCACTCACATATGGACATACTTAGCAGGGGGGTGTAGACTCACTGAATGCCCTCACTGTGCACGCCAGTGCCCGGGTTACCACAACAGGAAGATGTCCTTTCTGCAGCATGAAGCCATGGAAATTTTCAAACAAAGTTGCAAGTAAATACCCAAATACCCCTTACTCTTACTATTCCTGCAAAGTCCTATAACCCTGGAGGCCAGGAAAAACCTTCATTGTGGGAGATGGAACCAAAAGGGAAGGGTGAGCCCTAGCAACGGGCAATGACAGCATCAGCTTGGGGGAGGAGTGAGGCCACCTAGATGCCGTTTCTGAAGCCAACTCTAGCCATGAGATGTCATTTTGAGAAAGAACTAGAAGTGAGATTCCAGAAGCAAACCTCAATTTCTCAACCAACTCATCTTCGACAAAGCCTCCACCACCCACCACTGGGTATAGGAGAACCTATTCAGTAAATGGTGCTGGGAAAACTGGCCGACCACATGCGGAAGATTCAAACAAGACCCCTATCTATCCCCATACACAAAAATTAATTCTAAATGGATCAGAGACCTAAATGTAAAACCCCAAACCATAAGAACTTTAGAAAACGCAGGACACACCCTTATGGAAACTGAAACTGACATCCAATTCCTGAACAAAATCCAAAACGCATAGGCCATAAGAGATAAGATAGACAAGTGGGACCTCGTTAAACTGACAAGCTTCTGCAAAGCCAAAGAAACCATCAAGAGAGCAAGGAGACAGCCCACAGACTGGGAAAAAGTATTTGCCAACTCCATGTCTGACAAAGGCCTAACATCTTGGATCTACAAGGAACTCAAACATGCTGAAAAGAAAAAAACAAGCAACCCCATTACAAAGTGGACAAAAGATATGAACAGACACTTCTCAAAAGCAGACATACGAGCGGCCAACAGACACATGAAGAAATGTTCAACCTCACTAGTCATCAAGGAGATGTAAATTAAAACTACACTGAGATACCACCTAACTCCAATCAGAATGGCCATTATCAATAACTCAAAAAATAACAGATGTTGGAGAGGATGTGGCGAAAAGGGAACACTCCTACACTGTTGGTGGGAGTGTAAACTAGTGCAGCCTCTGTGGAAATCAGTGTGGTGATTCCTAAAAGCTCTAAAAATCAACCTTCCACATGACGCCGTAATCCCCCTCCTGGGAATATACCCCGAAGAACTCAAATCTCTCTATAAAAAAGATACCTGCACACGTATGTTTATCTCAGCATTGTTCACAATCACAAGATCATGGAACCAACGATGCTGTCCATCAAAGAGGACTGGATTTTTAAAATGTGGTACATATACACAATGGAATATTATGCAGCCATAAAAAAGAACAAAATCATGAATTTCACAGCAATCTGGATGGAACTAGAGTCTATAATACTGAGTGACCTCTCACAG
>NW_007257188.1:2175-35326 GCF_000164805.1 Carlito syrichta | reverse complement strand
GGGGGGGCAGGGAGGTGGGATTAACAGTAGTCAATGTCTGTCTGGGGATGGGGGGGCACACCTCATCAACTAGGGACAGCATGGTTGGTTCCATGATCTTGCGATTGTGAACAATGCTGAGATAAACATACGTGTGCAGGTATCTTTTTTATAGAGAGATTTGAGTTCTTTGGGGTATATTCCCAGGAGGGGGATTGCGGCGTCATATGGAAGGTCGATTTTTAGAGCTTTTAGGAATCACCACACTGATTTCCACAGAGGCTGCACTACAGAGGCTGCACAATGCATATTTGTATACCTAACCCTTAACTGTACCCCACAATTTTAAAATAAAAAATATGTTAAAAAAGAGAAAGAACTCATGAGGTAAGCTGCTAGCTGTGGGGGACCAATGGCCTTCTCACCCATTTCAGGAGTGGCACAGCATGGTCCAAAGGGCCTGTCCACAGTGGGGAGAGCTGGATTCGAATCCGCATCCTACATTTCCTGGCATGTCAACTCGAGGCAGTGACTCTTGCAGCTGTGTCTGTTTTCTCATCTAGGAGACAGGTGCAGTGCAGGGCCTGGCTCCCAGCTGGTCCTCAGCACAGGTGACTTTCTTGACCTGTCAGAGCTGAGACTGCAAGCGCTTCCCAGGATTGCCTCGAATTCAATGCTCTAAACCCAAAGGACAAGCCCCTCGCAGCAGCCAGAAACTCAACATTCCAAAGCCGGCAGAAACTGCCAAGCCTCTGACTGACTCTAGAGACATTCATCTCCTACCTTCCAGGACACAGTCCTGGGCTCTCGGACTCACTGATCTGGCAGGATGGGAGCACGTCACACACTGGGGGTGGGTGCCACTGCAGGAGGCATCCTAGCTCTCTGATAAATGCTGCCGGCAGGAGTGCGGGAGCCTGGGCAGAAGCTACTGCGCTAGAGCTAACGCTTCCCTGGTTGAAATTTCATCAGGTGCTGAAGACAGCGGGGACCCCAAGTCAAACCCAAAGCCCTTTCTGAGTAAAAGCAGAAGTGCTTTCCTTGAGGAGCACAGAGATATGGTAATTTATGGAGAGAGGCTGGCACATATTTTTATATTTCCATTTATATCCACAGCATAAATGACTAGACTTCCCAGATATCGAGTTAAAGTAATAACATATGATCAGGTAGAAGAGCCAAGGATCTGCCCATTGCTAATATAAGACTCCTGTCTGGAGATCAAACAATGATTACTGGGGAAAGATAACACAGGTTCTGGACCCGAAGTCCCCTTAATCTTCTGATATATAAACTCAAGAGTGGCTGCTGGTCCTTCTTTAGGGGACTTTGGCTGGATGTGATCGGAGGTTGTAGTCAGTAGTGTACCAAACAGTTGCGCACTTACAGGCAGACAGGTAAAAGACTAACAAAATCATAGACTTTTGGGGGGAGGGGGCACAAGTTTGAGAGAAAAGCACTGGTTTTTGTTTGTTGTTTGTTTGTTTGTTTGTTTGTTTTTTGAACAGCTCCCACTGCTGTCAGCCTCACTTTCTGATACATTCAGTGTGCAGGGTTTACCCCAGCCTAGAAACATCTATGCCTGGTAGCTTTCTAAAAGATGTGACGCATTACACAGAATTGAAACATAGCAACTCCACAGCAAGTTTTGCTTCTGTCTCAAAATCACCCTGCACGCACACAAGTCAGATGGTCCCAAGCCCTGTGGTAAGTGCACAGGTCACAAGCAGGCAGACAGGCAAGAGGTACTTCCCCAGTGCAGGCACACTGGTTCTGCCTCAGAGGTCCTAGAAGTCCAGATTCTGCATCAGTGCACCCCCTAGCTGCCTGGGCATGGTTCTGATTGGAACCTTGGGAGTGAGCATCAAACGCCTGTGAAGGCAGGAGGGGGACATACAGTCCAGAGCAAGTGAGAACCACCTCTCAAGTCTCCTCTCTCACTGAATGGTTTATGCACAGAAGCGCTCTGCCTGTAACATAACTGTGTGTTTCGTGTACAAATAAGGTCATCTCCTACTCCAAACCATCTGTTAAGGAAAACTGACACTCAGGAAGATGCAGGTTTTAAGCTTCTCCTAGCACACCCCTAACACCCCCAAATACTTGGGCATCAGAGCCTGGGATGCTGGTGGGAAAGGCGAGGAGTCTGCCCTCAGAGCATCTCTGCTTTGTGGCTTGAGAAGACAGAGCCAGGTGTGGGGGAGACCTGGAGGCCTGTGGGTGGGGAGCACCTCAGGGAGAAGGAAACCCATCGGAGTAAGAGGAGGGTACATCTGTCTGCTGGGAGACGGAGCTGAATTCAACACACGGGTGACAGGGTTTCTCCCCACACTGCATTTAAGCCAAATTGGGCTGAAATGGGGCAGGACTGGCAGAAGCCCACACTGAAAATTCCCATTGGGTAATACATATTCCAGCCCTTATGTTGTGACAAGCCCACACAACTTGCCAACCTCATCCCAAGGATTCAGCTTCCCTCAGCCCCTTTCCTGACTACTTAGGAAACTCAGGCAACCCAAATTCAATAATACCGATATCAGCTTTTAATCAGAGTTTTTTGATCTTCTCTTTTTTCCTAATGTCATTTCCTCTCCACCTCCTCTATCATTTTCTCATTTCCACAGCACTGAATTATGAGTCTGAAGTCCTAGGTAAACTCATATGCTAAAAACTCTATTATCCTAGCATTTAACTCTTTCTCCAACCCTGTTTTCAAGTCATCCCTTTTAATTCGTGGCTCCACATTCTTACAAATGCAGAAGTGGCCTCTTGGAGACTGTCAGTTTGACCCTGCTGGGCCCTCATCTATGTCACGCACCCATGACCTCTGGGGCTTCAGGTGTGAATTAAAACACTGTATCATAAACTGACTACTCCCACAGATGATGAAGCCTTCCTGGGGCTGTGCTGTTGGAGGATGGGTTTGGCTGACGGACAGGGAATGCTGTTGTCACTGAGGACAAAGCTCAAGTCTACCCTCCCCAAAAGAAGAAACTGGAAGAACTGACGCATCTCTGTGAGGAAGTATTCTCAAGGGTTCCTGCAAAACAGCTGCATGTCCAGCAGCTTCTACCCTCCATAGCCCTGCTGTGAGTTATCCTCAAGGCAGGTCTGGACTCCAAGACTCTGACCAGGTGCCTCTCGCCTGACAGTCCATGGAGGGGATGGTTTCCAGCCATCTAAGACGAAGTGAGGCCAGCTTTCACACCCCTCCTTCCCTGAGATGCATGCCAGCTGAGGCACAGCATGGGAGAGGGGGAGAAGGTCAGTTCCAGTGGCAGGCGTAACGGACAGGAGAAACCCAGACGATAAGCCTCGAGACCACTCACAGCACAGGCCTGGCAAGATGATCTGGAGCTCCACATCTCCAAAGAGACAAGGGAAATAGAGGTTATGATGACTTGGAGACACTGAGTTAATCCCACGTAAATGTCTATAGTCAGTGTCCATGACGCCCCAAATAACAGCACAACACCCTGCTCTATAGGTAAGGAAGACAGTGAGCAGAAGGAAGTGACTCCCAAGTCCACAGCAGACAGAGCTGCACTGCACTCAGACTGGCCTCACGTCAGTCCTGGCGGGAGACAAGCAGTGGGTGAAGGGCATACATGGGACAGTGCCCAGCCAGGACCCTGTAAGGCTGCATCAGCAGTAGAGACGAGCAGCAGTTGTTGAAGACATTCCAAGGCCATGCTGACTCTAACCCCAGGTGGGCACCAGTTAGCAGAAAACCTCCTCCCTGCTCGGGGGGGGATCCTAATAGTCTCTTTTGAAAAAGATGCACAGCTAGACTTTTCCAGTTTTCACAACTGCAGCTAGTCTACAACCCTCCGGTTGTGATCTGGCTGCAAGATGGCCCTGCCCTCAGCTTCTCACTTGGTCCTGGTGGGCACCAGCAAAGAGTCGCGCAAAAAGACTTTCACCAAGACACTGTTCTCTGGACTTAAGAGCGTTTCTCTGGGTCAGATAGCAGCTTCAATTTTCACCCTGTCTGTCCTGAGGCGAGAGGCACCCAGGTCTCACTCTTCTAGTCAGGTTCCCTAGGAAATGCCATTCAAGGCTTGAGCCTAAGATGATGAAATCCGAATGAAGTCAGGACTGGTGAGGAAGGCAGATTTTCTGCAGCCTTCTGGGCCTTGGAGCTCAGGGGCTCAGCGTGCCTCCACACAGTCATCCTGTGAAAGGCAGTCTTTGCAACAGGAGGTCCTTGGTGGCTGGAGGTGTTACCCATTGACCATCGTATCCCATGTTTAATAACATGCCAGGTACTCAAGATACATTGACAGCCAGTGTCTGGGGGCTCTCCAACATACCTCAGCCAAGGAAGGTGTTGGCCAGAGGTGAGGGGTCAGGGAGACAGACTTCCAAGGCTGAAATTGTGCCCAGCAGATAGCACACCTTTCTCTGGGAAGAATGAGGTCTGCCTACTGGGAGACTCCTCAATGGGACAGCATGGCACACTGGGACCAGTCACTGTGGAGTCACCACCCAGACCCTTCAGTGCTGAGCCATGTAAATTTGAAAATGCTACTTAACCTCCTCAGTGCCTCAGTTTCCTTATGAGTGAAATGGGGCACATTCACTCATTCACTCTTTCAGTAAGCAAGTGTTTATTGAGTGCTCCCAATCCATGAGGTCCTGGAACAGACAAAATAAAATGAAAAGGATGGACAGGGCCTGTCTTCATGGAGCTTAACTCACAGTGAGGAGTCAAGTCAACAAGTGCAAATCTTCAGAGAGTGGCTATGAAGAAATAAGCCCCAGTGCTGGGTGGAGAGTGCTGCTGCGTGTGTCCTCGGGAAGGGGACAGCCTGGGACCTCAGAGCTGAGATGCGAATTAAATGAGACAGCAGGTGGAAGGTGGCTCGCACCCTGCCTAGCAGATACCGAGCAGTCAACCACACTTAGCAGGCTTTGTCACCCCACCCTAAAGTCAGCAACTTCTCTCTCACCTCATGGCATCTGAGCCTGAGCTCCTTGCCAGTGGGGCTATAGGGTGAATGCGTGGGGTCTCAGCCCCAGGAGCTCACAGTCTGGAAGCGAGCACAACTGTGTGTCATGGAGTGCCGAGTTCTTCCTAAATGCAGAACAGTCTTTATCCTCCAGTGTGAACAGACAGATCAGCATCTTCTAGGACAATGGGCCCAGGAGTGGTGTGCCATGTGGAAAAACAGCTTGAACAGCTCCTGAAGACACTGGACAGTTCAGCGGGCTTAAAAGCTGCAGGAAGAAAGGCTAGGAAAGACAGTGAGGGGTGCACCAAGAGAAGTGGTGCATCTGCCACTCAGGGTCAGGCCTGAAGCATCTCCTACCATGGGGGTATAACTGGGAAGGAACAGGGGCAAGGAGGTGGCAGGGCTCTGCACGGTGTCCACCCCGCCAGCACTTACATGTGAATGAGGGCTCCACCTACAACTCTCAGGCTGCATCTGCGTGACTCCCCAAGTCAACACAAACAGACGTTTCAGGGAATAAAGAAAAACCAACTCCCAGTGGCAACTCCACACAGAAACACGCAGGCTGGCAGGTATCAGCCAGCTCCAGAAAACCTGGATGTATGCGCAGGTGCCAGAATGCTGACCCAGGCCTGCAGGGGACAGACACTCACTCCCCACCAGATCCTGGAGCTCCCTCTTTGTCAAAGCCAGACCCGCTTGTCCGAGAGCCCAACCCCATGCCAGGGCGGTGAGAGCTCCAGAATGGGGAGATAGGACACCCTGAGGTAGTGGCCTGGGCTAGTCAACAGCTCAGGCATCTATGCAGCAGGTCAGCTCTGGAAGGAGTGGAGTGGCGTCCTCTGTGCCCAGCTCCCTGACTGTTGATGACTATCCTCTCCTGCCCGTGCAGTCAACATTTCTTCCATGAGTCTCCCCAGAACATGGAAAAGAAGAGAGCTGTCCCCACCTGTGCCTCACAGCCCAAGAGCTACAATACAGCTGACCGGTCTGGGTTGCAGGAGCATGGTAGTCATGGAGAAGATAGCCGGCACCTGCATCTGCTCTAGGCGCATCTCACAAGAAGCTCTCTTGGGACCACGGCTCCGTGCTGTGGGGTGCAGGAAAACACGAGTGTGGCCAACCGGGATGACCCAGACCCACAGGAATACCAAGCAGAAGAGCCAACACAGAGAGGAGAGGATGGACACCCCCTGCAGGTCCCTGCCCATCTCAGAACTGAACAGTGGCTGTGCTGCTCCGAGTCCTGAAGGAAGTCACAGACCCCGACCCAGCGCTGAGATGCAGCAAGGCTCTGGCTACCTTCAGCACTCTCCTCCCACAGGCCACTATGCTCAAACTCCCTATGGAAGTCATTCCTCAGTCTGAGGTGCTGCCCCAGACAATTCCTTCAGTTGAGTCCAAGTTAAAAATCAGCTCATATTACAAGATGGAAGGCTGTCCTGGGACCACATAAGAACATGAGCACAGGGGTGCCTTTGGATGAGCCTCTGTTCTCTCAGAGAAGCTGACAGGAGGGATCGAGTCTCTGGAAAGAAAGAAACCATCAAAGAGGGTCAGGGCCAGTGCATTGAAAGAAGCAGATGAGGATAGCCAGAGACACACTGTGCCCTCCTCCCAGGATTCCTGCATGCAGAAAAACTCGTTTATGGCTCAGTATCAATATAAATCGGGTGTCCTAGGATGTATTTCTGGTATCCTGAAAGTCAGGTGCTCTGCGCTGGCCCAATCACAGGTCCAGCCAGAGGGGACAGCGCAAACAGCCCAGGGGTACCAGGAAACAAGCCTTTTAGCACTGAGGACAGCCCGGTGCCCTCCAGAACTGCTGATCGAGGGGCTCAGCTGATGATCTGAGGGCAGGGCTCCCTGCATCATCCACCTGCCTTTTAGACAGAGGGGAGCAGGGGGCACAGGCACAGAAGTCCAGGTCTTAGCCCAGTCCTTCCTCTCATTAACTGCGTCCTCCTAGGTCGGCTTCTTACCTGGCCTTCACGACCCACCATTCTATCCCCTGCCTCCTTCTTGGATGAGACGATGCCTAAGGTCTTGCATTGAGCCCCAAACCAACTCAAGCTTACTACAGAACAATAAATGCATCTGATGGCTTGTCTATGCTACCATGAGAGCCAGCACAAAGTACATAGGTCTTTTACTCACCCTACCCCCCCATTCACCAACCAGTACTCCTGGCCCAGCAATGGGTGGAAAGCAGAGGTGGCAGCAGGTAAAGGTTTCAGCCAACCAATCTGGAGAAAAGAAGAGAGAATTCCTTGGGGAGCTGTTTTTAAATTTAAAAACATTTACTGTGAGACAATAAAGCTACTGTAAGAAAGAAAGAAATAAAAAAGTAAAAGGAAGAGCAATGATGCTGTCTGTGTGCAGGAGTCCATGCAAAACCTGTGGCACTCATTTCATGCTCAGCTGGAAAGAGAACGCTTCTTTCCTTACAAAATTGCCTCTCCTGCCGCCTCCTGAGCCTGATTCTGACAGCGCTGGAAGCCCTGGTGGGACAGAGGCTGCAGGCAGCTAACCTGAGGCCTCTTCTGGTCCAAGGAAAGATGGAAACACCAGACTTCGGAAACGAGGTCATCAACTGCAGGGGTCCAGCAGCCAGGACTAAAGACCACGGGCCTGGGGGAAGGGCCAGATGCTCACACACTCAGCTTGTCGTCATCCTAATTGGTAAGAATGGGTGCAGCAGGGCTGCAAAGGACATTCTGGCTGGGGATAAACCACAACTCAAATTAGGCCCAGCACAGGAAGGGAGAAAAGGTCTAGAGAAAGACAGTAGGATGACTCCACAAACCTGATATAACTCTATCCCAGAAGTTTTATTTTCCTTCTTTCATTTCAGCTCCCCTCCGCCTTCTCCCCTTCTCCCTTCCCTATCCCCTCCTCTCCCATCTGGTAGAGAACAGTAAGGACACTGAAATCCATGGAGAGTTCTCAAACCTCCGTGGCAGCTCTGTCCTGCTCCTCCTTGACAAGGATGGTCTAAACAGCTATGAACAAGGAACAGCAAGGCCCTCTCTTGCCCCAGGGTGCAGCTGCCACATCCTCTCTTTCCCTACCCAAGTCACAGCCGTCCCCATGAAGACTGCTGACCACCCCAGGCCACAGAGACACTTGCCACCCTCCCAGGCTCCTGGAGGCCCAAGGGGACACAGAGGTCGTGGTACTCATGGAGCAACAGAAAGGCCAAAGCTGAGGGCGAGAGACCAGGTGAGCCAGATGCAGCCCTACAAGGACAAGCACAGGCAACCACCCTGGAGCTGAGGCTGGCGGCAGAGTGTGGGGAGGGCAGGGTGGCAGCCCCAAGTAGTGCCCCTTCACCAACAGGATAATCCATCAGGGGACCAGAAACGGGTTGTGCACCCAGGATGGAGTCTGGGGGCAGTGGGGGACACAAAGCCTCCGGGTGAAGCTCTGGCTGCGTAGTGGGAAACACACAGGGCCTGGAAGATTATCCAAGATTGGGCACTAAGCACCGACCTGCAATCCACGTCCTGGGTACTGAAACTGACCTGATACTGACACTGGTTTTCCCTCCTCCAGTCTGGGATCTGCCACTCACAGGCACATATCCAGATTTGTCATGTGCAGCCCCGAGCAGCAGCCCTGGGTCTAGGATTTGTGGAATGGAGACACAGAAGATTTCCATCATTCCTTCCATTTCCTATACCTCAATCCCCTTTCCCTTGGAGAAGACAGTCACAATTAGAAAATAAACAAGTGGGAAGCAGTCTGAGTCCCCAGGAAGCAGGCAGGCGTGGGTAATGATCCACCGGCTCCACCTGTGTGCTGATGCTCCCGCAGGCACACCAGTCCTCCTGCCGATGACGGGAGATGCTGCAGAAATGTACTGTCGGCTGCTCTATTCGTCATCTTGGTATCTCCTTTGTTTCATGCCTTGGCTAGTACGTTTAAGATGATGGGAGTTTGCCCACATCATGATCCTCTACTGATCATACCTTCAGATGAGCTGCCATCCCAAGTGGGCAGGTGTGCAGATATCCTCAGCGCCCTCCTCCAGCTGCCAGTGCTGTGGAGGGACCCACTGCCTTGTGGTACCAAGCAGTCCCCATGCCACCCACTTTCCCAGAAGTCAGATGCAAGTTCATATCAAGCAACAAGCCTGCTTAATCCCTCCCTAGTGTCAAGCAGCCATTAACAGCACTTAAGGAAATCACAAATGGAAGGTGAGAACACTTGGACAGGAAAGGTAGGGGGTGGCACGTATCAGCCCACCTCCTATGTGGAGGGAAAACAGGCCATGAAGCCAGCTTGCTTCTGGAAAGTGGATCTGCCTCTGGGAAATCACAGAGCACTGTGTCTCTGCCACTCTCCCACTGGGACCCAACACATCAGGGCACCCGGGAGGACTTTTGCCAACACAACTGAGTATGATGACATTTTAAGCCACTGTGTATCTTTAAAAATCTACTCAGTGAGCATGTGCTAGAATCAGCAGTCCAATTAGGCCTGCCCCTCTGTGAAGAAGGCATTGATTTTGTTTTACAGATGTGGAAACCGAGGTTCACAGAGGTTCATGACTTGGCCGCATCCGGATCCCGGGATTGAGCAACTGCAAAACCCACATTCTTCCCACTAATAAGGTCAGGCAGGCCTGTGGCTCCCTGCTAGGGGTCTGCATCTTTCTGAGCTACGTTCTCAGGAGCGGTTACTTCTGGGCCAAGTAGGTGCTTGTGTGGTTGGTCTGCGGGTGTGGTGGCTTTTCCTGTCCATCTGATTCAAGGAGTAGTCAGGCTATTTATCCTAAGTGGACTTATGGAATCTCTGTGATGGAATTGTTTGTTCTTCAGTCTTCAGTTGTCAATAACCGCCCAAAAGGACTGGGAATTAGGATAAGTAGCTAATCTTGGGGAGGTCACTTTCCCCCTTGCGTTTTAGTATCCTCATCTGTAAAATGAACCAAATAAAACCTGTGGAATAGAGTCGATGTGAACACTACATAGGAACCCTATTAAAGTTCTTAATATTATATAAGGTGCAAGGTAAACACTTCATAAACAAGAGCTATTACTGTAATTTGTTTTATTTTGGGTGAAAAGTTTCAGAAGTTGCACAGGTTTCGTACCAACCTGCTCTCATTCAGTATGTAGTATTTGAGGTTGAAAATGTTTTTAAACGTTGAGCTTGTTTCACGGCTAAAAACAACCAAAACCCAAGGATGGCAGCGAGAGTGCAAATGACTGGAGTCCAGGAGATGTAGCGCGCTGATTGTCTGGGGCAGGTCTCCTCCCATACAGTTCAATGCCTAGTGATTCAGAAGCTGGAAACTTAAACTGTCCAGTATAGACACGCAGTGGGGTGTTGTGAAGACACATCAGGATAAGTGATGGCAATGGCCAGCTTTAGTGATGCAGCCCTGAAGGCATGGCTGCTGGGGGACCTCCTGGGATGGGCAGCTCCTGGATGGGGCAGGCTGGGTCCCCACTGCCACCCTCAAGGCCGAGCTCCCGCCCAATAGAGCAGGACACCCAGGGGGGTCATCTCAGGTTTCAGTCTCTGCGCTTCAGACTCAAAGCTGCCATGCACCTGTCCTTGGTGCTCTGCCGCAGAGTCCTGTGACCAGCACTACAGGAGACACTTTCTCTCTGTGTCTCCTTCTGCAGCCCTTTCAGAAAGGCTCTCTAGGTTGAGGCAAGATCAGCCCTACCCCAGGGCAGAAGCAACATGCTGTGGGTCCTGCACTGAGGGGTGGCTGCCCAGACACACCAGAACCAAGCTCTGGAGGGTCTGCCTCTTGCTGTTTTCTGTCAGGGGATAGATACAGCAAGCATGACTGCTGTTCGAATCTGCAAAAATGGAGAATAGGGGATTCAGGGATCCAACTCGGAGCTAGATTCATTGGTGTTGTAATGAATCCCCAAAACAGTATGTTTGGTTCTACAAAATTCTCTGAAAAACCTTGAAAAGTGAACTTTTCAGTATAGGACAGCGCTAGCAGCTTTTGGGTCTGAGGGAAACATAGAACAATAGCTTCTTTAAGGTTACTGCGCCGGCCTTACCTATTATGTTTCTAGACAGATTCGGGAAAACTAGTTCTTGCAAGTCTGTCTTTCAGGTAGTGACCTAAGAGTCAGGTGACGCGCTATGTAACAATTAAAGATCAAGAGTCTCAAAGAGGGGACAGCACTCTCTATGAAACAGAAAGTGAAAGCAACTGAAATTCGACAACCTAGCTTTTTGAGAGTAGATTTTCAGCAACAAAAAGCTGGTGAGTCACCAGGAAGAGGAAGCAAACCAGGAATGTGTCCAGTCACAAAATGACTCCCCAAGCACCACGGAGGAATGGCATCAGGGGCACTGGGCAGCTTCTCTGGAAGCATGACCTGAACCTCTCATCAGGCTGCAGTGTTAATTCAGCTCTTTGAGTCTCTGCACTCTCCCCAAGGTGAGAATAATAAAAGTCCCTACTTCTGAGGGACACTGTGAATTTGGTCTGGCTCATGGTAAACCCTCAATTAATGTAAGCTATTCTCACAGCTATTATTAATCTTACAAAACCTTGATGTATTGTAAATCCTTTGAACCAGCAATTCCACTTCAGGAATTTATCATGAGAAAATTATTTTTAAAAATATATGAATACATACCTGCAAGAATGTTTATTGTATAATGATTTATAATATTGAAAAAGGGGTTTAGTTTAAGAAAATTCATATTCAAGACAATGGACTATTTTTGAGACATTTAAAATGAGCTTATGGACAAATACTCAGACCTGGAAAGATGTTCTCTACCTATTATAAACAAATAGTAAAAATAGTGTGATCCTATATTTGCAAAAATTATCACTATATGTGAACTGAAAACTGTCTAGAGAATAAACTAAAAATGTTAATGTTTTCTATTTTTCCCATCATCGTTGTCATCATCCATTACTTTTTAAAGAGAAATACACAAGTAAAAGTTACCTTTAAAAAAAGGGCCAGGCGCAGTGGCTCAAGCCTGTAATCCCAGCATTTTGGGAGGCTGATGTGAGGGGATTGCCTGAGGCCACTGGTTAGAGAACAGTCTGGGCAACTTGGTAAGACCTCATCTCTATAATAAATCCAAAAAAAAATTAGCCAGGTGTGGTAGTGCACGCCTGCAGTGCTGGCTACTTGGAAGTATGAGGCAGAAGGATTGCCTGAGCCCAGCAGGTCAACGCCAGGGTGGCCGTGAGCATGCCACTGCACTCCAGCCTGGGCAGTGGAGTGAGACTCCAACTCAAAAAAAAAAAAACAAAGAAGGAAAAAGCTGGTGAGATTTAAGATCACTTAAAGATGTAGAGAGAAAGGCTACTTTCTCCCAAACCAACTTTTGGAAAGGGTCTTACCTTTTTCTGTTAGAAGCAAACAAACCTTTCCAAACCCTTAAATAGATGTGTATGTGTGTTTATACACCTATATACCCACGGGTGAACGCTTATGTGTGCGCCCACGTGCACACACACACAGTCACACACTCATTCTAAATTCATTTTGCAACCACTTTTGAGGACTTGGCCATGAATTCATTGCCTACTCTGAGGTCCAGAAGTATGTTCCCTATGTTTTCTTTTAAGACTCTTATAGTTTGAGGTTTTACATTTAAGTCCTTAATCCATTTTGAGTTAATTTCTGTAGACAGTGACAGGTAGGGGTCCAGTTTCATTCTTCCGCATGTTGATAGCCAGTTTTCCCAGCACCGTTTGCTAAATATGGTTTCCTTTCCCCAATGTTTGTTATTGATGGCTTTGTCAACATTATAGAGAAGACACTTGTGAAAAAGACACACTGTTTACACTCATGGCACGCCCTAGGGAGAAGAAAGAAAAGACGCTAAATACATAATACATGCTCATGTCATGCCAAGCACACAGACGCCAACACAGGGCAAGGATGCAGGCCTGGTGGAGTGTTTCAGAAGAGATGACAGTGAGGGAGCCAGGGAAGGCCCAGAGATGAGCACTCCAGCAGAAGGGAACGTGGGCACGGGTCCTGTTATGGGCAGTGTCTGCCCCTGCCGGAAAAAGGGGAAGAAAGCTACAGGGCTAAATGGGCAACAGGCCATGTGCCAGAAGATGGAGAGAGGCAGGTGGAAGCCTTGTCCTGCCCCCCCTCGGGTGGTTCTGAAGCAAAGTCCGCACATGATGTGCTTCACACTGGGAGTGTGAGAGTGACACAACCGTCTCTGGAGCTTGCAAGTCCACTCCGGCTCCTCCAAGAAGGATGGAAGGGGTGTGTAGGGATGTGAGAACGTGACAGAGGCTGAGGGCAACAGGGGTCGTGGAGGGAACTTTGTGGCTTGGACCAGGGTGCAGAGAGGTGGTGGAGCAGCCTCTGATATGAGGCACACTGGAGGGTTAAGCTACAGGATTTGCTGGTTAGCTGGATACAGATTGTGAAGAAAGAGAGACAAGCTGAGGGTTACCTGAGGCTGCAGGTTGAGACAGGATGACACCACTGGTGAGGAAGGCAAAGGCAAGGATGCCTTCTAGGGACGGTGGAGAACACAGAGTTATGTCCTGAACAAAAGGAGCCGTGAGCGCCAAGGCACAGGACATGGAGCAGGAAGCTCATGCTGTGCCCCAACTCCTGCCACAGACAGTCACTGCCTCTCGCTCAACCTCCTCATCTGTGTAACATGGAAACTGCACAACCACCGCTAGGGACAGGCAGAACAAGAGGATGAGATATCTGTGCACCCTGTAAATTGCAAAGGTGCCGGATCAAGGCCAATCATCTTGTTTCCTTTGTTATTTCTGGTAAATGTTTGTTTACGTGATTCTTTTTTTTTTTTGCTCATGTGAAACCTATGAGCTAGTTTTCTTTTTTTTTTTTTAATCAATATTTTTTATTATGATTTTGTGGTGTACAGTTAAGGGTTAGGTGTACAATTACGTTTCATTCAGGCACCCTGTTGATAAGAGGTGTTTCCCCGTCCCCAGACAGATATTTACTACTGTTAATCCCATCTCCCTCCCCCCACATAGCTTCCCAGTACCGTCAGTCATTTTCTTATAGTATTACATTGGATGTTCAAGGTCCATTATATGAGTGAGAATATGTGATACTCGGATCTTTGTTTCTGTGAGAGGTCACTCAGTATTATAGACTCCAGTTCCATCCAGGTTGCTGTGAAATTCATGATTTTATTCTTTTTTATGGCTGTGTAGTATTCCATTATGTATATGTACCACATTTTTTAATCCAGTCCTCTTTTGATGGGCAGCATGGTTGCTTCCAGGTTCTTGCTATTGTGAACAATGCTGTGATAAACATACGTATGCAGGTATCTTTTTTATAGAATGATTTGAGTTCTTCAGGATATATTCCCAGTAGGGGGATTGCAGGGTCATATGGGAGGTTGATATTTAGAGCTTTTAGGAATCGCCACACTGCTTTCCACAGAGGTTGCACTAGTTTACACTCCCACCAACAGTGTAGAAGTGCTCCCTTTTCACCACACCCTCTCCAGCAGCTGTTATTTTTTGAGTTGTTGATAATTGCCATTCTGACTGGAGTTAGGTGGTATCTCAGTGTGGTTTTGATTTGCATCTCCCTGATGATTAGTGAGGTTGAGCATTTCTTCATGTGTCCGTTGGCTGCTCGGATGTCTTCCTTTGTGAAGTGTCTGTTCATATCTTTTGCCCATTTTATAATAGGGTTGTTTGGTGTTTTCTTTTCAGCATGTTTGAGTTCCTTGTAGATCCAGGATGTTAAGCCTTTGTCAGACCTGGTGTTGGCAAATACTTTTTCCCAGTCTGTAGGCTGTCTCCCTGCTCTCTTGATGGTTTCTTTGGCTTTGCAGAAGCTTGCCAGTTAATAAGGTCCTACTTGTCTATCTTCTGTCTTATGACCTGTGGGTTTTGGGTTTTGTTCAGGAATTGGATGCCAGTTCTCTATGATAGGGACGAACTCTCACATTTCAATAATTAGCCTGAATGTGAATGGACTAAACACACCACTGAAAAGACATAGAATGGCAAAATGGATAAAATATCACCAGGCAACAATATACTGCTTTCAAGAGACCCACCTCACTAGAAAGGACATACACAGACTCAAAGTAAGAAGATGGGAAACAAATTTTCAGGCTAATGGAACACAAAAGAAAGGAGGAGTCAATTTCAGACAAAATACCATTTAAGTTATCAAAAATTAAAAAGATACAGAGGGCCACTACATAGTGATAAAAGGTTCACTCTATCAACAAGAAATATCTATCCTAAACATATATGCACCCAATATAGGTGCACCAACTTTCATAAAGCAACTTCTAGGAAAACTAAAGAAAGATATTGACTCTAACACCATCATAACTGGGGACTTTAATACCCCACTCACAACCCTAGACAGATCATCAGGACAAAAAATCAGCAAGGAGATCCGGAACCTCAATGAGACTCTGGACCAAATGAACTGAATTGATATCTACATGATTCTTATTTGAGACTCAGGTTGTACATACAATTACATCTTAACAAATACCATTATAAAGGCTTAACTTTCATCCAATCCTATTCCACTTGTTTAATATCATACACCTTTAAAGAGGATAGGCACACTTGCATTTCTTACATACTGTCGTTCACAGATATCATCTGATTTGAGTCTTAATACAGATAAGAGTAGATGAGAGTTTCTGTGAAAGGCCTGGATCTGGGTCTCATGCTCTCCTCTCTTGGCCTTTAAGTCAGAATAATGGGATCCTAGTGTCTAGAAGCCAATAATGTGATTGATTGGCCTCAATCCCTGGTTACATTAGGAAAATTTATGGCTGAATGGGAAGCATTTCCATGCTCATTCGTGAAAAAAAAAAACTAAGTATTCCTTAGTTGCAGTACTCAATAGTTTGCAAATTACCTTTATGCATATTATTGTCTTGGTTCCCCCAACATGTGATAAGCGTGGCAGTCACCAGATACAAGAGGCACTATTGTGACATAAAAAGGTAAGCTCACTTCATGCACTGACTTAAAACCAGAACAGTGTTGCTGTCCTGGGCAGCTTTGTATTTAGTAATGTTCCTTGTCACTGTCTGATTCCTTCATTCATTTAACCAATATATGGGTGTCTGCTCTGTGCTAGGTAATGTGCTGAGTGCTTGGCATAGGCACCATAGCTTTGTTATTGTTGATAATAATAACAAAACATTACATTGCTAAGATGAAAAGAACACAAAATTTATTTATGATAATACTGTTTTTAAGATGGAACTATAAACATCCAAGTTTTTTTTCTCATGTCAATTTTTTTTTTGAGTTGGAGTCTCACTCTATCACCCAAGTTGGAGTTCAGTGGTACACTCACGGCTACCCCAGTGTCAAACTGCCTGGCTCCAGGGATCCTTCCGCCTCAGCCTTCCAAGTAGCCAGAACTACAGGTGCATGCTACCACGCCTGACTAATTTTTGATTTATTGTAGAGACGAGGTCTCACCAAGTTGCCAGGGCTGGTCTCGAACTACAGGCTCAGGCAATCCACTCACCTCGGCCTCCCAAAGTGCTGGGATTAAAGGCTGAGCCACCGAATCCGGCCAATTTATTTTCTTAAGAGACAAGGTATCTCACAATCATCCAGGCTAGAGTACAGTGACACAATCATAGCTCCCTGCAGCCTTGAACTCCTGGGTTCAAGCGATCCTCCTACCGCAGCCTTCCAATTAGCTGGAACTACAAGTGCATGCCACCATGCCTGGCTAATTTTGTTTTTAATTTTCTGTAAAGATGGGGTTTCTCAGATGCTGGCGAGGATGTGGCAAAAAGGGAACACTTCTACACTGTTGGTGGAAGTGTAAACTAGTATACAGCCTCTGTGGAAATCAGTGTGGCAATTCCTAAAAGCTCTAAAAATCGACCTTTCATATGACCCCGCAATCCCCCTACTGGGAATATACCTGGAATAACTCTGTAAAAAAAAGATACCTGCACACGTATGTTTATCGCAGCATTGTTCACAATAGCAAGGTCATAGAACCAACCATGCTGCCCATCAAAAGAGGACTGGATTTAAAAAATGTGGTACATATATACAACGGACTATTACTCAGCCATAAAGAAGAACAAAATCATGAACTTCGCAGTAACGTGGATGGAATTAGAGCTTATAATACTGAGTGATCTCTCACAGAAACAAAGAGATGAGTATCACATGTTCTCATTCGTAAGTGGACCTTGAACAACTACCGTATTACTGTAAGAAGGGGCTTGTGGGGTGGGGGGTGGGTAGCTGGGATTGACAGTAGTCGATATCCACCTGGGGAAGCGGGGGGCACGCCTCATCAACAAGGGTACCTGCACAATGAACATTTGTATACCTAACCCTGAATTGTACCCCACAATTTCAAAATAAAAATTAAAAGAGAAAAAATTAAAAAATAAAAAGATGGAGTTTCTCTATGTTGTCCAGGCTGGTCTCAAACTCCTGGCCTCAAGTAATCCTCTCATCTCACCCTTCCAAAGTGCTAGGATTACAGGCATGAGCCACCACGCCTGGCCTCATGTCAATTTTCTGAAATATCCCGGCAGCCCTCTCCAGGCCTTATTTCCTCAGGAATGTGTATTAGCTTCACTCTCTGTACCCACGAAAGTTACACCTTTAACTGTGGTTCAGGCAGATAAAGCATATCAATATGTATAGAGAAGTGATTGGCAAGTCCCAGTTATTTGAAATAAAAATGCAGTGAAGAAATTTCAAATCAAGGCAATGTGGATTTTTTTTTTTTAGAAAACAGAATTTTTTGGGGGGGGGTTGAGTCAGAGTCTCACTCTGTTGCCCAGGCTGGAATGCAGTGGCACACTCACAGCCACCTCAGCATCAACCTGCTGGGCTCCAGCAATCCTTCTGCCTCAGTTTTCCAAGCAGCCAGGACTACAGGTGCGCACTACAGCACCCAGATAATTTTTTTTTCATTGTAGAGACAAGGTCTCGCCAAGTTTCCCAGGCTGGTCTCGAACCCATGGGTTCAGGCCATCCACTCGCCTTGGCCTCCCAAAGTGCTGGGATTACAGGCTGAGCCACTGAGCCTGGCCAGAAAGCAGGATTTATTGAGAGGACAGAAAAGCTCCCAGTGCAGAAGGGACCCAGGGGGTTGCCCTCTACACAGTTCTATCCCCTCTTTCTGCAGGGCCAGGCATCAGCAACAAGTCCTAGCACAGTGGAGAACGAGCAACCTTACATCATGTGCCCTGAGGACCTGCTTCTGCAGGACGTTTCTGTGATGGGGGTTAAAAGCCTCCGTGGCCAGTTAGGCATGGGCACACTATGGCCCACAAAGCACACAGATTTCACTGTCAGGGGCTGCTCAGCATCTCCATCAAACTATGATGCCTGGGGAGCTCCAAGAGGTGGGTGAAGAAACAGCATCTGCCAACCTACTGATCCACGGAAGCCCAGTGTAGAAGAACACACTGAAAGCTGGAATAATGAGTGTGCAGGCTATGATGTCTGGAGAGCCCGGCACTGGTGAATTCCACTAAAGCTGCAGGGGACGTGCCTCTTCACAGGCTTCAGAGTTGGGCATACACAGAACACATATGTGCCCCTGGAAAATGGAGGAGAGACTGTGCATCACATGCAAGCACCACGAAAACAAGGCTGCGCATGGTTTTGCTTCCTACCACAGCCCCAACATGGTGCACAACCTGGCACAGAGCAGACACTTGTTATGATTTGTTGATTAAACAAGTAAAGGAGTGACTTTCGGAAATGACAGAGGTTCGTGGAGACTGCAGAACAAGTGCCGCTTTGTCTCTGTCTTCAGTGGTTTCAGTTTCCATATTGAGACTTCTAGATGGTGCTTAATCTATTTTCTTAGAACACCATGACCCTGCACTAATCTAGTAAGAGAAAGACTACACTGCTTTTTGTTGATGAACTGCACATTCATGAGGTCTCCTTGCAAGAATCCCATCTCTATTTTGTAGACAGAATTACATTTTTCAGCATCATTACTGTGTCAGTCAAGCTCCCAAATGTTGATATTAATTGTTTCACGTGCAAAGGCAATATCAACATATCAATTTCTCCAACCTCTGGAAAGCCGAGCGTAAGCTCACAGTTTAAGTAGTGCTTCTTAGCCTGTGCAGCTCTCTTCTTGCATCGTCTGCATATTTCCTACCTGCCAGAGGGACCAGATGAGTTTTAGTTTCTATAGTAGATTTTAAAAGAAGAACTAATTGGGATCCTTAAGTGGCTTTAAATTATATATCACTGCATTCCTTAACCCCTACTTGAGATTCTAGAATGTAAGCTCTTTGAGGGCAGGAGCTTTGGATGTTTTGCTCACAAATGTATCACTAGCACCAAAGACAATGTGGGAACAAAGCAGGTACCCTAGAAACCCTGCTGTGTGGATGCCTGCCTCTGTTTCTCTCTTTCTCTCTCTCTCTCTCTCTCTCTCTCTCTCTCTCACACACACACACACACACACACACACACAAGTCTTGCTATATACTTTGGCATTTTTCCCATGAAAAATATGAACATCATGAAGGTCTGGTTAAAACAGATCACCAGATGAGTTCTGGACAGCCTCTCTGCATTACTTAATGCCAAGAAGTCACCTCCTCTTCTGAACCTTACCCACACTGAGTCACAAAACCAAGTTGAGAAAGAACCATGACTCATACGTACTCGCCTGATCAGGGCTTGGGATACAGGACTAATCTTGAGCCACAAGCCTGGCAAATCTCAAAAACAACATGACATCCTCCAACACTACTCACTGAGTAATTTTTATTTTGCAGCTTGCCATAGTTCACTGGAAAAAAATATTTTCCTTTTTATTACAGACTGTTTATATATACTCAAACCTGGTATAGTTCTTGATTGGGATCATGCTCTCCCTGTAGAGTGTGGTGCAGGTTCTATTTCATAAATACCATCCTACAGCATGCGACGATTCAGTATGCGGACTCACTTGCTCTGACTTTGGTCAAGGTACTGAACAGCTCTGATATGAGAATAACAGCATGACTTCCTGGGCTGTTTTGAGGATGAAGTGAGATCATCATCCATGAGTGCCAGCTACTCCCAATTAACGCAGCCTCTGATGGGCTGACAGAGTGAGAGCCAGATGATCAAGTCTCTAAACAATTTCACCCCTCTAGCAGTCTTCCTTTCATCTACTTTCTAATAAGCCACTCAACCCACAGGAGACACTCATGACAAGCACGCTTTGTGAGCCCTAGTGAGAATGCTCCTATGGCATTCGACAGCATCTCCGTGCTGCTTCTGGCTGGTTGTGTCCCTCACCTAGCCCCTGCATGGCCCTGCACAGCCTAGGTAACACTCTTCTTTCCTCAGGTGGGTCCTCAAAGAGGCCTGGCTGGGGCCTCAACTCTCCACTTTAGCGTATTGAGAACTCCTAACCGGAGGGGCCGGGCCAGAAGCAGTCTCTGTGCCAGGCCTGTCCTCTGTGCAGCTGGCCGGTAATGGCTTAGTTTCCCCTCTCACAAAAATCATCTCTATTTCTCTCCCCGCCTCCTCCACCCTGGCCCCTAGTTCAGAATCAGCTCTGCAGTCAGCCTACTGCCTCTCCTGCTGTTGCCATAGAAACAGCTGGTCCACAGCCACCACTGGTGAACAGTGGCTGCTGGCTCCACAGAAGCCCAGGGGGCACGGAGGTTTCCCTGGCTGGGAGGGCTGCTCTTTCCACTGTGGGCACCTTCCTGGCAAGCCCAAGTTCACTTTCTTCTCAAACAGCTTGTTGACATCCAACAAAGAAAATTTTTTTAAATGTCTGACAAAAATACCTAACCCCTGTGGGCCTGTCATAAGCCCTTCCATGGCTCCTCTTATCCAGCCAAGAGCTCGGAAGATCTGGCGCTTCCATCTCCTGCAAAGGCAGTCGAGTGCAACCAAGAGCAGCGGAGTATGAAGCCTGACAGATCCAGGTTCTAATCCTGGCTGAATCACTTCACCTCTGACAGCATCCACTTCTTTGTCTACAAACAGGGGATGGGAACACTTATGCCTCCAGGCTAAACTCTGAGGTAACCAGTGCAGGCCCAGCCCCACTGCGCATTCAACTACTGGCAAAAGTCACTGCTCTTGTGGTGAGCCATTGATCCTAGACAGGCCTAAAAGTCAAGGCAGAGTCAGCAGCTTGTGTGAGTGACGGTGCCCGGATGGTGGGAGAAGAGGGTACACCGCCCAGGTGCCCAGCCCAGGTGCCCAAGCAGCCATGCTGCTGAGATCCTGTCCACTCCTCTGCCCTGAACTGTTTTCCTCCCGCTCAGTCTCACCTTCCTCTGAACAGACTGAGGGAACCAGAGGGTACATGACATGTGCTTGCCAAGAAAACAAAACACTTGTCTGTTTCACCACTGCCTGGTAAACTTCAGGGAGCACCTGGGAGTGGAGTTAGGGAGTAGGGAATGAGGCGTTTATCTGAGGTTTGTTTCCTCTGAAAAAGCCTGTGTGCAGACAAGAAAGTACTTCTTCTGTGAATCTGCAACCACTCCTGTGTAGGGCCTGGCTCCAAACAAGTCCAGGCACATGAACTTGGTCCCTGGCACAAACCTCTCCATGTGGGGTACCCCAGCCTCAACCCAGCCTTTGAAGCCATCTCCCTATGGTTCTAATTTTAAGAAAACCTGTGCTCCCCAACTCTGAACTTCAAACCATCTTGAAATGAAAAAGGAAAAGCCAACAAAAACTCCACCAGCATGTGCTCCAGCATCGGCTAGTGATGTCCACAAGACATTTCTGTTTCAAGAGGTGAATGCAGTTCAGCCACACAGCTCACAACAAAAGGAAGCAACCTCGGAAGCTGCAGGGAAAATGGAATGACTGACCTCTTGCCCGCCTCTTACTGGGAAAAGCTGTGAGAAGAAGCTTTGAGACCTGCGGGTTTCTCCTGAAGTGAGAAAGACACCATGAACAGTAATTCTGCTGGGACTGCCATAGGTGAGAGGCCACTCGCAGGCAAGGGGCCACTTCGAGGTAAGGGCCCACCAGAGGATATCCAGCTTAGTTATTCTGAACACAGAGGCCAGAGTCCTGTGACTTTCTAGAATCCACCCTGCTTACTGTGAATCCAAAAAGGCCACGAGGACAGCAAGGAAAGGGAGAACAAGGCCACCGCCAGCCTCTCCGGCCTCAACGCCCACCCAGGGCCCGAGGTGTTGTCCTTTCACGTCATGTTAATTGTTTGACTCCCTTTTAAGTAAAGCCTCTATACCCTTAAATCTATCTGGAAAATGCTGGGGGTTTTTGTTTTTGTTTTTGAATCAAAGTCTCACTCCGTCACCCAGGCTGGAGTGCAGTGGCTCATTCAAGGTCACTCCAGCATCGACCTGCTGGGTTCTGGTGATCCTTCTGCCTTAGCCTTCCAAGTAACCGGAACTACAGGCACATGCTATCACACCCGGCTAATTTTTTGGATATAATGTAGAGGCGAGGGCTCACCAAGTGGCCCAGGCTGGTCTCAAACCCCTGGGCTCAGGCAATCCTCTCGCCTCAGCCTCCCAAAAGTGCTGAGATTACAGGCTTGAGCCACTGTGCTTGGCCTATGTTGGTATTCTAATATTGGTGTTCTTCTTTAACTCAGAAGGAACTAGATAACTACAGCAGGTCCTTGAATAGAGTCATTTTGATCAATGTTGTTTTGTTATAATGTTGGTGAGAAAAAAAAATCAGTTCTTGGTCGGGGCCACTGTGTGTGGAGTTGGCATGTCCTCCTGTGTTCCCTCCATATCCCAACAATGGGCATGTTGGGGGAACCAGTGTGTCTACATGGTCCCAGTCTGAGTGGGTGTGGGTGAGTGTGGGTGACCCCGCAGTGGGAAGGCATCCTGGTCGGGAAGGTTCCACCTTGTGCCCTGAGTCACTGGGACAGGCTCCAGACCCTGAATTGGAATAGCTGGGTCGTTATCTTACTTGCTTCCATTCAGGTTTCTTAGCTCTTGTATACACCAACCAACCCTATGGAAAAACTGGTGTCATTACACATCATTTCACTTATACCACAGTTTCCAAGAGCCTATCGATGATGTTCCGGGAGGACATGCTGTGTTTTCCCAACCTGATTTCAGATTAGAGGAAGGGAGGAGCTATCAAATTAGGACACAAATCAAATCATTTCCTTTTACAAGGACTTTATCTCAACAGCTTATTTTTCCACCTAAAAGAACAAACCCGAAGTATGTGTGTGCTTTAAGGTGAGTGAGATCTGGTTGGGGAAACGGAAGCATAAAGAAGGCAAACACGCCCGACACAATGTCCAAGTTGTGCCTGGAGGTAGCCAGAGGTCCGTGGCTTCTGTTCTGCGTGGCACCGTCGCCAGGAGTAACGTGTGAGAGAACAGCAACAGCCACGGGGACCTCCGCATAGCACGCCTGGCACTCACAGGTGGCCCCACCCACTCTGAGCCTTGTCTCCTTCCCCGTCTGTCCTCGTGGCCACTCGCCACCCACTGACGCTTCTCACTCCTCAGTGCCCTTTGCTCGCTGGTCTCTGCCAAGATGGCCTCCTCCCTTCCATGGAAAGCCCCTCCCACCTGTGGCCAATGTCCAGGAAGGCTCCCTTTCCTGACTCTACCTGAGCTGATTATCTCCTACTCACACCCAGCACATTCAGAGGGTCATCACAGGACAGTGGCTAGGAGCGTGCACTCAAGTCACACTCCCCGAGTCTGAAAGCCACTCCCTTGTGTTTGGCTTGGGATCTCGTGAGTGTAGAACCACTCTGTGACTGTTTGTCATTTCAGGTAAGAAATGAAGATAACATATCAACCATTTGTTGGGGCTGCTGTCCTAATATATGTAAATGTTTAAAATACTTCACACACAGCTGGCACTCAATAAATGCCTCTTTACAACAATTTATCATGGCAATAATTATTATGCTTTACCTAAATATAGTTAAAATTGTTTACCTAGGTCTCTTTCAAACTAGATTTTGCGCTCTTTAAATGCAGGATGATGTCTTGGTCATCTCAGTTGCCTGAGGCCTGGCCTGGGGCCTGGCACACATAAGGTGTTCTAAAATGTCTGCTAAATAGATGAAAGAGAAATTCCTGTCCGAGAGGTTAGAGAACAGAGCTCCTCGTAGCAAGTGCTGCCTTGATGGACTCTGAGGTCAAAAGTCTGAACGAGCTCAGCCACCCCGGCCACCAAGTGTCCTGACCATGCACGGATGGCCGCTCGAACTGATCAAAGGAGAGCCGCGGCATGCAGAGGGTCAGCCAGGACCTTCCCACGGGCCCTCTGTTCCTGGCACATGGAGTGGGGAGGTGACATCGGAACACCAGCTGCTCCAGGGGCAGCCCCTCTGGTGTAGATGCAATGGCTGGAGGACCCTCCACTGAGCTTCCCAGCCCTGTGTGGACTCTCTGGCTAACATCCAACATACACACAGTAAAGTGTGGCTCTCGGGCAAAATTTCTGAAAATCATCAACTTTAGCAAGGAGGCTTGTTTCTGGTGCAGACAGGCAGCACGGTGCACAGCATGGCTCTGTCCTTCACCTGGCTGGAGTAGGAGATAAATGATCCCACCAGCACAGGAAACAGCCAGGTCGGCTCTATGGCAGGGAAGTGGGCAGTCCAGAGACTCCAGGAAGGGCCAGCCTAGGCGAGGGCAGCCACTCTGCCCACTAAGCAGCCCCCACGGCTCCACTCCATGTCCTGAGCACCATAGCCACCTTCTTTAGCTTCCAGACAGTCCCCTGAAATGAAGACAACAAGCCACGAATCTGCAACCAGAAGGCAAAAGAAGCCCAAGTGTGTCACTGGCTTAACTCTCTTTCAGCTGTATAATCTAAGCAGTCAGAAAGAGAAGCACTGCATCTGAGAACACGTGGCTACTCCCTGGAGCAAGAGAGTCCCTAGCAGACAGCCCCAGGATGATTTTTAAAGAAACAAAATTGAGAAGATTTTTAAAAGCCCTCAAAATCATAGAATCTATATGCAGATTTTTCCCACTCCACATCTGATATGAGACTCCTCACAGCCACACCCGTAAAAGCAGGCAGGGTAGGGCTGGGGAAGGATGAAGCCAGGGAAATAAAAACAGAGTGCAGGGAGATGAGTCAATGTGCCAAGTTCACACAGTCGCAGACTAAATGGCGCCCGCAGGCTCTGCCTCGGCTCCCCCTCCAGGGTGTGCCCCCCACTAGACCACAGGGTAAGCCTGAGTCAAAGTCACAAGGGTCTCAGCAGGGGGTCTTATCTGAAAAGCAGCGAGCTCTGAAGATGAAAGATTCCACAGAAGTTCCAAGTATGGCTGTTACCATTAAAAAGCCATTTTCCTCTTATTAAATACATTTTTAAAATGTGGTTACATATACACGATGGAATATTATGCAGCCGTAAAGAAAAACGAAATCATGAACTTCACAGCAACCTGGATGGAATTAAAGTCTATAATCCTGAGTGATCTTTCACAGAAACAAAGAACTGTGTATCACATGGTCTCACTCATAAGCGGACCTTGAACAATTATCGCAATACTATAAGAGGATGATTGGCAGTAGCGGGAAACTGCTGGAAGGGGGGTAGGGAAGGGCGATTGGCAGAAGTGGGAATCTGCCTGGGGAAGGGGGCACACCTCATCAACAAGGGTACCTGCAAAATGAACATTTGTACATCTAACCCTAAATTGTACCTCACATCTTTAAAACAAAAAAATTAAAAGGGGGGAAACATCACAGAAAACCTCAATAGCAAATCAAGATTTAATCCTCAAGAGTTTAAGGGTCTTCTCCTTTGACTTCCTCGCCCTGCAGGACGGGTCTCATGCCAACATACCCCCTGCCACGCCCTCTCCTCAAAGACACCGTATTCTCTGCGGGCTCCAGCAGGAGACAAGAAGGAGCTGTCTGTGAGGGAGCACGAGCATCTCCCACAACCACACAGACGAGACAGAAAAGTGTAAATAGCTTCTTTTGCTTGGGAAAAAAAATCGCTCTGGGCTTCAAACACAACCTCTTAAACGACGACTCCACGGCAGCTGATATCCATGTTCTACACAGCAGGACTCTTGTCCCTCATGCCCTCCCAGAATCCCTGTCAGATGCATGGACGTGTGTGGTGGACGGAGGCATGAGCTACTGGATCAGGAGGCATCAGGGCCCAAGGAGGGCTTGGCTGGCTGCTGCTGCCCAGGGAGACCCTTCTGCTACTGACCCTCAAGGACACTGTGAGAATGACAGAGGCTAAGGAAAGGGACGCAGCCCGCAGAAAACAGGCCACAGCAATTCGTCACCAAAGCAGTGAAAGAATGCTCAGGTTAGAGGAATGAGACTAAGTGGTCTCTGAGGAAGAGACCCTGCTCTCACACAGGTCACAGAGCAAAATCTGCTGGCCCCTTCGAGACAGTGCAGTGGTGGCCAAGCTCTGAAGCCAGACAAGAGTCGCGTCCCAGCCCTGCCACTGTCGAGCCATGTGATCCAAGGCAGGCTAGCTTCCCCGAGCATTCACGTCCTTGTTTGGACAAGTGGGGCAGGGACTCCATCCTAAGTGTCACAGGAGGGCTGGATGAGGATATGCATAAGGCACTCTGGACATAATGAAGCGTCAGTATGCGGGCAGCTATGATGATTAGTGTTCATCAGCAGGACAGCTGCACGGCAAAATTCAGGGCCAGAAATAGACATGGCAGGAAGCACAGGATTTGGTCCCCTCACATCAAAGAGCTTGGGCAATCCAAGCAGAAGAGAAAAAAGAAGCGAGAATCCAGCTGGTGGATAGGGAGGAAGACTGACCAGAGATGGATGACCACAGACAGGGCTGTGCTTCGGCCCCCACTGTGGGGTGGGCTGGACCCTGACTCCCTGGACCCGTGGACAGCAGAGAAGTAGGCATGTGGTGAGAGCCTGGCTGGGGAGCCACAGCCAAGCTCAGGGTCTTGGCGTCACTTCTCACCCATCCCCTGTGTAGGGACCCCATTTCATTTCTGCCTCCCTGCACATCAAACCCCCATTTAATTCTGTCAGCAGTACAGAAGCCTTTGGAACAGAATCTTACTCAGCTTACTCAAATGGTAAAGTGTACGCACAAATGAGAGACTTTTCAGAGCAGAGGCAACCTGTACAGAAGTGTTAACTGGAGTCAATGGAGCCAAGCGGTCGTTCGATGCAAATAAACTGAATGGAACCAACAGGGATGAATTTGAAGGTTAAGAAAGGAACCGTGACTCCTCTTCCCTCTTTCTGCCGAAGGGAACATGCTCTTCAAGTCCTCATTGTACCTAAAAGGGTTCTGTCAAGTCTCAGTCCGGCACACCCCCTGCTCCAGGGAGACAGTTGGACATCGTGGCGGCTGGTGAGCAAACTCAAGGCCCCTCCACTGCCAAGATGACACAAAGCTACATGTAACCAAACTCCAAAACCAGGATCTCTCGCTGGATAGTGTCTTCTGAAGGCAGCTCATCTCTTCATAAGAGCCTTGTACTCTCTCTGCATGAGATGGGTGTGCTCACCCCATCAGGCTCTCCCAAGACAGAAGTCCACAGCTACCTTAGGCAGCCTCATGTGGCCTCTGTGCGGGTATTTTCGTTATCAGGACTTTATCTGAACTCTCTTTCTGGGAAGGAAAGTCTTGGGCTCTTCCTGGCCTGGATTTTAAGGAGCTAGGGCCAATCTTTGGAGAAGAGATGGAGTGCCAAGGAGATGATTTAAAGAATGTGTCTAAACTAAAGGTCCATGCAAGATGATTTTTTTTAAAAAGCCTAGCCAATAACTAGAGAAGATATTGATTTAAGTACCCATCACAGCTAGCCTAGTCTAACTAAGCCTGTAAGGTTTTCATTCATATATATATATGAATGGAAAGTATATATCAAATTTATATATGAATAGATTGAGATGTCTATTGTGTGTCACTATGTTGCCCAGGCTGGTCTTGAACTCCTGAGCTCAAGTGATCCTCCCACCTTGGCCTCTCAAGTTACGGGGACTACAGGCACACGCTCACCATCCCCCAAATCCTCCAGGCTCTTGATCCACCTCCATGTTGCCTTCCATTTCTAGGCAGGGCCCATGCCACGATGCAAACTGTTGAGGTTAATCCCTGTTGAAAATTCCCAATGGAATATTACACAGCCATCAAGAAGGACAAAATCATGGACTTCTCAACAGATTGGATGGAACTGGAGACAATCATTCTTAGCGAACTATCATAGCAACAAAGAGCCAAATACCACACGTTCTCACTTGTAAGTGGGACCTGAACGTTAATCACAGTACCACAAGGGAGGGATGGGCCGTCGCAGGATCCTGCCAGGGGAGAGGCACGTGACAACACAAAGGGACCCTACACCAGGGAGGAGGAAGAAAGGAAGGAGGGAAAAGAACCGCAGCACAGAAGGAGCCCGTTCCTGAGAAGAACCGGAGGATGGCATTGAAAGGGCTCCTGAGGCCTGCAGGCTTAAAGCCAGAGCCCACAGCGTTAGCCACAGTCGACGAGGAGCTGCGTGGGCCCACGCAGTTCTGCAGCGGAGTTTGAGAGCTGCCATTTCCAAGGGACGGGGGGACCAGGGAGTGCAGATGCAGGATGACACAGGGCACTGAGAAAGTGGCTCGGGACATGGGGAAAGAGAGGGGAAAAAGAGAAGGAACTGAACCTGTTCGTTTGTAAAAACGGTAACAACAAAGTCAGGCCAAATCCTGGCCCCAGTAGGCGACCTCTGACAATTCATTTAGCCTCTTTTAATGAAGGACTTGAAGTAGTCCCTAATTAGTGGTTTTCAGACTGAGATCTGAGGAACCCTAGATCTCTGCAGAAGGTCCTCGGGGGTCTCCGGTGATGAAAAAAAGGGAAGGTTCACCAAGGAATGTGGGTCCAACTTGAACCAGATAAAAACTGTGTTTTATACACTGAAGTTCTGCTTAAAGTCCATTGAGTCCATAGGCTGTTTCTGTAAAAATTAAAGTTTAAATGGCTGTGACCTGGATGACCATTCCCACACTTTCAGCCTCAGCAACCTGTGATCCTATGTGACAGAGTGATCCTATGATCCTATGGTGACACTGCAACCTATGTTGTACAAATACCCCTTGACAGTGCTGGGCACGGCGGCATCTCCTAGAACCTGTTCTCACTGCTAGAGCAGAATGACAGAAAAACTAAGTACCCAGCACCCAGGCTCACCACAAGGCCAAGGCACTAAAAAAATGCACTCTTAGGTTTTATTCAATCTAAAAGTGATTTTTGGCCAGGTGCGGTGGCTCACACCTATGATCCCAGCACTTTGGGAGGTTGAGGTGAGAGGATTGCCTGAGCCCATGGGTTCGAGACCAGCCTGGGCAACTTGACAAGACCTCATCTCTACAATTTAAAAAAAATTAGCCAGTGTGGTCGCACATGCCTGTTGTTCCAGCTACTTGGAAGGCTGAGGCGGAAGGATCAACTGAGCCCAGCAGGCCAAGGTTGCAGTGGCCGTGAGAGTGCCACTGCACTCCAGTCTGGGCGACAGAGTGAGACTCTCAACTCAAAAATAAATAAATAAATAAATAAATAAATAGTGCACTTTATTATTGTTCCAAGCACAAAGAAGCATTTTTTCCTTCTCTAACAAAATTGTGTACCTATGTCCTGTGATTCACTATTTAGATGTCTTGAGTCAGATACAAAGACAGTATAGGTCAGAAAGATAGAATATTGGATCCAGAGCCCATCTATTAAAAAAGTAATCCAATTCCAATCAAGAAAGAACAATGCAAGAATGTATCTAGCCAGGCCACCTGATAGTCTAATTACCAGCCAAATGTAGGTTAACAAGGTATCTGAATGTGCTAAAGTACACAGCAAAGTTACTGTCATTACTCTAATTTACAGCACATAGTTATATGCACAAGTTCGATAAGAACCTGATTTCTTTAGTAACATGACTCAATTGGAAACACTGGCATTTTTACCAAGACTCTGACCAGAATGACATACCTTCAGATGTGCTGTTTTGAGGAATCGAGGTTGGTTTTACAGAGCCAATAAAAAGCCCCTTAGAAATACTGGCCTGGTATCTTATCTATGCAATTTCTTTACAATGTTTCTGGTTTGTGATAAGTAAGGAATGCCACTTTTCGATAGGCCTAGGATCCTCAGGTTATTTTGGGACTTCAAGAAGAAAGGAACTCACCCAATAATAATAATAATAATTCATTGACTAGGCATGGCGGCTCACACCTGCAGTCCAGCTACTTGAGGTGCTGAGGCAGGAGGATCACTTGTGTTCAAGTGTTTAAGACCAACCTAAGCAACATAGTGAGACCCCCCATCATTACAAAAAAAAATTTTTTTTAAATGTACAAATACTAAATTTCCTGAAAACCTCTTCAGAAAAAAGCTACAGATGTGTCTATGGTTATGTTTTTCTTGGATGTGCCTTAAAGCTGGTTTAGTAAGCCTCAATTGATTGAGATACTTGCCTCAGTCAATCATTTTAATTATCTTTCTAAACATGGGTGTCAACACTGGCATTCGCTACTAGTTTGGTTACTTACTCTTTGGCCTTGTTAGACCATGAGTGCCATGTAGACATTCCACATTTATCCTCTTGATTCTATTCTTAGTACCTGGTATGTAAGAGATGCTCAAGATAAACCTGCTAAATTGAAACCTCTCTGAAGTTCCATAAAACTAATCACCTTCTGGTATACGCATATTTTTAAATTCATTATTATACTAATTATTTGTCACCAGTCTTCCCCCTCGAGAATGCATGCCCCGCAAGGGTAGGGACCTTTGCTGAGATCGTCAACTGATGCATCTCACGTGCCCGGCACACTTAGGGCTCCATAAATGCTTGTTGAGTGAATAAGTCCTAACTTTCCTAATCTGTAAAATGTGGGAAACAATATCTACTGAAAATGGTTGGGTGCATTACAGAAAATGCATTTACAATGGCTTGAATTGAGCTTGTCACATGGGTAGCTATAATGGTGGTGTTATCTCCTCCTCCTGTACCACTTTGAGACCCATTCCTGACCTGTCCATAAAGGGGTTGTGACCACTGAGGTCAGCGGACCAATCTGTGTTCTTCCAAGAAATGAGACAGGTTTGAGCATTTTGGGTGGGCTGATGTGGAAGGCCCAACAAAGACTTATTCTGGTGAAGCATTGTGAACCCTTCTGGGAGAGAATTCGTCCTGGGGAAGAGCTCCTCTCCTGGAGAAAGAGCCAGTCTTTATGAGTTTGATCCAATTGCCCTGCTGCTCATGTCTTCTGGACCCATCTCATGGACTCTGCCTCGGGCTCCGGGAGAGGACTTGAAACAAAGGTAGGAAAAAAGAGGGAAGTTGTTTCATTAAAACATCTAAGGCTGTGTGAGTCCTAAGTTCCCGGTCCTGCTGCTTTCTAGCCAGTGAAAGGAGAGGAGCATGTTGCAGCCCAGTGGGACCAGCAGAGCACAGTTAACCACTGACTGGATGTCAGGGCCTGAAGCAGGCTGCAGCAGCCCCCATTTGGACAGAAGTGGGAAGACATGACAGCGCAGGAGCCTTGGCCTTGTTGAACAAACGTATGGGACGCCACTGTTTGATTTGTTTTGTTTTGTTTTGTATCGTTTTGTTTTGTTTTGTTTTGGGGTTGGAGTCCCACTCTGTCGCCCAAACCGGACTCCGGCGATCCTTCCGCCTCAGCCTTCCAAGTAACTGGAACCACAGGCATGTGCCACCACACCCGGCTGACTTTTAAATTTATTTCAGAGATGAGGTCTTGCCGAGGTGCTCAGGCTGGAACTCCTGAGCTCAGGCAACCCTCCCCTCCTCCTCCCAAAGTGCTGGGATTACAGGCATGAGCCACCATGCCCAGCTTGGGAGGCCAGTGTTTTGAACTGAGCTCCTGCACTAGGCCTCAACAGACCAGACGAAACCAAATGGAATTACTCATTGTGAGGTAATTGTCCAGACATGGCCTCTTTTCCCCCACGTAGTATCTGGCTCCTTTCTGCCCCTCCCACAGGGAGCAGTGTCTGGCCCAGGCTGATCACCGAAGGATGTGCACGTTCCCAATAACCAGCCACAGCTTGTAGGCGACCAAGCAAAGCTGAAGGTAATGTGGTCTCACATGCAATCAATGTAATTGTAAACACGGATAGGAATTTGATTAACTGACCTGCTTGCCTATAAAACTGTTTGCTGATCTGCCCCAAAGTGCAGTTTCTTCCCACGCTAGCCCACCGCTGTTGGTGCCTCATGGGCGGACCCTTTCCCCACGGACCCCTTGCCATCAACATCAGTGCCTCCTGTAAGTGCTAGTAAACCAGTGTCTTTCCCTGCTGACCTCCGGGTTATTTCTTTGGAGTATGTAAAGAACCTTATGTGCCAGCCCGCTCAGTTTTTGGGTTGCCACGTTTCACTCATGCTAAGTGCCACATAACCAAACTTGGAGGGAGCAGATAGATCCCCAAACAGACCCGTTTTTTGTTTTTCCTCCTGAAGACGGGGGTTTCCAGCATTGTAAGTCCCCTCTGCTCTAACCCTTACTTCAGTAAGCTGAGGTAAACTGATGTCGATCACTTTTTTTTTCCTATTTTCTTTTCTGTTTCTTTGTTCCCTCCCTTACAAAACTACTGTTCTATTTCTCAGTGAAAGTTGAGATCAAATAAGTCCCTTTATGATGATGACAGAGTGACGTCAGTGCCTAAAATTTTGGTCAATCTCTTAAAATTGAAAGGTTTTCCAAAAGGGAAGACTTGTTAAGTTTAGCCTAAAGCTGCATTCTTACATATTTTAAGTGGGGCCTAAAGGTTTCTCCATACATAATGAGCTGTAACCCAACTTGATGTGTAAACTGACTCTTGCAACAAGTACAGTCTCAGCCAGTCAGAGCAGCCAAACTTGAGTCCCACAAATAGCCAACTGTTTAAATAAGGCAAATGCCCACCTGTAACCAGTCCAGCTGTTTCTGTATCTACCTTCCATTTTCTGTACCTCTGTTCCCATTTTCTGTTCATAAATCCTACCTAAACACATGACAGCCCTGGAGTTTCTCTGAGCCTAGTCTGGTTCTGGGGCCTGCCTGAATCAATTAAACTCTGTTAAATTTAACTAAAACGTTTCTTTTTAACAGCATTGTGGGGCTAATTTGGCTGCAGGCTGCAGAGTAGATGAAGTAAACAAACAGTAGCAGAACAATCTGTTCCAAACACACGTTAACTCAGGGAATGGTTGCAAAGAGATGTCAGTCATTGGCCTTTCCACAGAGAAGGTGGGGACCGAGACAGAGAAACATGGTATTGTGACCCTATATTTAAGTGAGGTTGGTGAAGGCCTCAAGAAACA
>NW_007257188.1:0-750 GCF_000164805.1 Carlito syrichta | reverse complement strand
TAGCCAATCCTCCACGATTGAGCTGACCCCCAGAGGTTACTACCCAATTAAATGGTAACAAGACTGGAAAGTCCCCCCAAACTCCTCCTCCCTTTGTGTGAAAACACAAAAGGTGTCTGCTTAAGGAAGTCAGGGCCTCTGGGTGTACTCCGCTGGGTCGGTTGTCAACAGAGGTCCAGGCTCGAGCTTGCAAATAAAGACCCTCTTGAACTTTCATCGGAATTGGCTCTTGGTGGTCTCTCGGATTGAACATTCGGCCACTACATAGCTATGTGTGGCTGCAGGGCCACTGGTGGCCAGCTTCACTCTAGGGGCCACAGTGAAACAGGTTGCGATGTGAATTGTCCTCCATGGAGTTATACAGTATGGTATCCTGTGTGACCAGATGGGGACTAGGACTTTCCTGTGGCCTTAGAATTCTGGCTGAAGCCTCAGAGTCAAGGACCTTGAGTAATAGGGGCTTTAAACTTCAAAGTGGCTAGGCTTCCTAAAAGACATAAGAAAAAAATGGCGACCCGCCCGCCCAACCCACCCAGGTTATAGAAGGCAGGCCAGTCGATGGGTGTCATCCTCGAAGGCCCCAGCCTGCCTGTCAGGAGAGGGGTGTGACGCCTCACTCCCGGCTGCGGGCTTCCCGACCGGCAGAGGCCATGGGGCCGTCGCCCAGTTACTGGGGCAGAGCACGCTAAGAGAGTCCTGGGGAGCCGGGCCTGTGGTCCCGCGCCTCGGGAGGCCGCGGTGAGTGGCTGG
>NW_007257187.1:1792-2773 GCF_000164805.1 Carlito syrichta | reverse complement strand
ATGGAATGGAATGGAATGGAATGGAATGGAATGGAATGGAGAGAAATGGAATGGAATGGAATGGAATGGAGAGGACTGGAATGTAATGTAAAGGAAAGGAATGAAGAGGAATGGAATGGAATTGAATTCAATGTTGAGGAATGAAATGGAATGGAAAGGAATGGAGTGGAGTGGAAAGGAATGGATTGGAATGGAATAGAGAGGAAGATAATTGAATGGAATGGAAATGGAATGGAATGGAATAGAATGGAATGGAATGGAATGGTGTCGAAAGGCATGGAATGGAGTGGAATGGAATGAAATGGAATGGATTGGAAAGGAATGGAATGGAATGGAGTGAAAAAGAATGTCGAGGAAAGGAAAGGAATGGAATGGAAAGGAATGGAATGGAAAGGATAGTAATGGAATGGAATGGAATGAGGAGGAATGCAATGGAATAGAATGGAATTGAATGGATTGGAATGTAGAGGAATGAAATGGAATGGAAAGAACTGGAATGAAAACGAGAATAATGAAATTGAAAGGAATGGAGTGGAATGGTGAGAAATGTAATGGAAAGAATATGAAATGAATGAAATGTATTCGAATGGGTGGTATGCAATGTACAAGAATGGAATGGAATGGAATGGAAATGAATGGAATGCAATGGATTGGAATGGACAGGAATGGAGTGGAATGGAATGGAGAGGAATGGAATGGAATGGAATAGAATGGAGTAGAATGGAATGGAATGGAGTAGAATAGAAAGGAATATAGAGGAATATAATGGAATGGAAACAATTGGAAATGAATGGAGAGGGATGGAAGAGAATTTAATGAAATGGAATGGAATGCAATGGAATGGTATGGAATGGAGAGGAATGGATGGTATGGAGAGGAAAGAAATGGAATGAAGTGGAATGAAAGGGAATGGAATTGAAAGGGGAGGCATGGAATGGAATGCAATGGTGAGAAATGTAATGAAATGGAATGGAATGGAAT
>NW_007257187.1:0-556 GCF_000164805.1 Carlito syrichta | reverse complement strand
TGGAATGGAATTTAGAGAAATGGAATGAAAAGGAAATGAAAGGAATGGAATGGATTCAAACGGGGTGGAATGAAAAGGACAGGAATGAAATGGAATGAGATAGAGAGGAAAGCAATGGAATGAAGAGAAATGGAGCGAAAAACAATGTTGTGGAATGGAGAGGAATGGAATGCAATGGAACGGAATGGAATAGAATGGAATGGAATGTAGTGGGATAGAATGGAATGGAGAGGAGTGTAGTGGAATGGAAACAACTGGAATGTAATGGAGAGGGATGGAAGAGATTGTAATGAAATGGAGTGGAATCCAATGGAATGGTTTGGAATGAAAAGGAATGGAATGTTGTGAAGAGGAATGGAATGGACTGCAGTGGAATGGAAGGGAAAGGAAATGGAATGGAGTGAAATTGAAAGGAATTAAGGGAATGAAAATGGAATGGAATATGATGGATAGGAATGAAAAGAATGGATTGGAATGGAATGGAATGGAGAGAAATGGAATGGAATGGAGAGGAGTGGAATGAATTTTAAAGGATTGGAATGGAGAGGATTGGAAA
>NW_007257186.1:2252-2914 GCF_000164805.1 Carlito syrichta | reverse complement strand
TGGAGTTGGGATCATCGTGAACAGAAAGATTATTTGGAAGGACACCCTGCCTTGGGTCTAGAGTTCCCGAAAGACAGCGGATCAACAGACAATTGAGCTGTGGCTTTGGGAGGCCGAGGCAGGGGACCGCTGGAGCCCAGAAGTTCGAGACCAGCCTGGGCCACATAGCGAGACCTTGTTGCTCCCTAGAATGCAAATACTGGAGTCATGTGTAGTGCCATCCACGATACAGGTTACACATGATGCGGTGACCTCTGTTTCAGGGTGCTCCTTTGCATTGCCCCTGCCGACAAAACGTGCAAGTACAGGACAGGCACAGCGGCTCACAGCCATCAACCCCATACCTGGGAAGGACAAGGCTAGTGGCTGCCTGAGCCCAGGGGTCAGAGACCAGCCTGGGTGACGTGGTCAGACCTCATCTCGGTGAGAGATTCCCAAAATCTAGTCTGTCGTGGTGGAATCCAGAGTCCTGGCTGATCACTCTGTGCCCAAAGATTGCCTTAGTTTGGAGTCATCTGTTCTGTGAGCTCGTTTTTGCTGTGGAACATGAGTGTTGAGGGTGGAGGCAGGTCTTCTGGGGTGCGTGGCTGAAGTTTCATGACAGACGTGCCCAGTGGCCACCTTTGTAACTTCCCACGAACTTCAGGCCAGAAAGTGCCTTT
>NW_007257186.1:0-1074 GCF_000164805.1 Carlito syrichta | reverse complement strand
AGAATGGCCTGAGTTTGGTGGTTTGAGAGCAGCCTGGTCAACATAGTGAGGAAAGGAAAGAAAGAAAGAAAGAAAGAAAGAAAGAAAGAAGAAAGAAAGAAGGAAGGAAGGAAGGAAGGAAGGAAGGAAGGAAAGGAAGGAAGGAAGGAAGGAAAGAAAGAAAGAAAGAAAGAAAGAAAGAAAGAAAGAAAGAATGAATGAATGAATGAAATTCATTCTCCTGCAGTCATTCTCGCCCGAGTTTTTCCCCCACCCCTCCAACATGTTTGGGTGTCCCAGACTCAGTGCCTTCCAGCCATACCCCCCCACAATGACTGCCATCACTTTGGTATGGGTGTTTCCGAGGCTCCTTGACTGAATTCCTGCCGGCACTCCTCTCTGAGTGGAGAAATGTGCTGCAGGCAGGCCAATCCTCTGACTTGACAATGAGGACCTTCTGCTCTGAAAGGACAGGGTCACATCCCTCACCCCAGGACATTTCTTCACCCCAATCACATTTTTCCTGGCTCTAAAGCCCTGTGAACACACCACTCAATGTTGAGTATCTGTGTATGATTCTGATGTTTTTGGAAACAGGGTCTCACCCTGTGGCCCAGACTGGGGCCCGGGGACATGATCATCATTCACCGCAATCTCAAAATCATGGACTCTGGTGATCCTCCCATGTATGTCACTAGAATGGCTAGGACGACGGGAACCTTGACCCCAGACAACCTGTTTGGGTGGGGGCAGAGACAGGGTCTCCCTGCATGCTCCAGGCTGGCCTTGGGATTCTGGGCTCCAACCATCCTTCTGCTGAAGTCTCCCAGAGTGCTGGGATTCCAGTCATGGTCGGCCACACCAGGTCTTCTTGTTCTTTTTGATGAAGAATGAAGGCCGGGCTTGGGGACTCAGTCTCGTCATTCCAGTGCCTTTGGAGTGCAAGGTCAACTGCTGGCACAAGCCCATGGGCCAAATCACCCCCGGCCAACCCTCCATCCCAAATAAGCTGGGCATGATGGCACATGCCTGTCATTCCGACTCCTTGGAAGCTGGGGAAGCCTCGCCAAAGCCCAGCCTGTTGAGACACCAGTG
>NW_007257185.1:2276-3456 GCF_000164805.1 Carlito syrichta | reverse complement strand
CTTAATAGGAAATGTGACTACGTAAGGTAAAACTTAACCACCCACTAATATCAGAATAGTATAGAAAGCACAGAAGACTCAGGAGGAAACAGTTTATATCCATAAGTCTTACATCTAGTATCTTTTATTGAATAGCAAAAATTAATGTCTCAGATTGAGAGCAGCTCTTTCTCAAGTTTATAAAACATATGAATGCAAAATCAGAATATAAGGAATTCTGGTATTGTTTGTATCTAACTGTATTTCAGATTTAGTGGCTTTTTAGTCACTTGGAAATAGCTACTTAGCTGTGATTTAGCCATCGTGTGAGATGTCTCAGAGAAACGGGAGGGAACAGGGATCCATAAAGGATCATCACATATAAACAGAGAAAAGAGAAAGATAAGATTCTGTTTATATGTGTTTATCATCACATATAAACAGAGAAAAGAGAAAGATAAGGATAACCATACTATGTCAGGTAAAATCTATAAAGATGATCTGTTCAACTACTGACCATTTTAAAAAGTGAGGAATAAGCCGAGCTCGGTGGCTCAGCCTGTAATCCCGTGCCTTTGGGAGGCTGAAATGAGTGGATTGTCTGAGTCCGCGGGTTCGAGATCCGCCTGGGCAGCGAGACCTCATCTCTACAATAAATCAAAAAATCAGCCGGGCATGGTAGCGCACACCTGTAGTTCTGGCTACTCGGAAGGCTGAGGCGGAAGGATCACCGGAGCCCAGCAGGTTGAGGCTGCGGTGGCCGGGAGTGGCCACTGCACTCCAGTCTGGGAGACACAGTGAGACTCCAACTCAAAAAAAAAAAAAAAAAGTGAGGAATATAGATAATCATCACCTAAACAAAAAACGAAAAGTTACAACTGTGATGAATATAAGGGCAGGTTGTGCTACACAAGCCTAAATTAAGGTGATCTGAGCTGGTCAGGAAGATTAGAAAAGGTCTTCTGAAGCTGGGATTAGAAGGATTCATGGGAGATAAAACAAAGATGAAATGAGCCCTGGGATGAGGAGCAGGTAAAAAGGCCTGTGGTTAGGGTCCACAGAGTCATGAAAGATCTTGGAGAAACGGAAGGGAGGCCGATGTGCCTGGAAGCCCAGAGTGAAAGAAAGCAGAATGAGAAAGGTATGAGGGAGGGCAGGGGCCAGACTATGCAGGATTCTGGTCTGTGTCCTGAGAGCAGCA
>NW_007257185.1:0-1307 GCF_000164805.1 Carlito syrichta | reverse complement strand
TCACTTTCAAGTATGCTAAGAAACGAATAGAGAAAATACCAGAGAGTTCTTCAGTATAGTTTTGAGAATGCACATGATAAAAAGTCCCAAAATAGACTGTGTAAGAGAACAATTCAGTGAAGCTGATTTCTAGAAGGACTAAGAATTGAGGAAGAAATTAGCAATAGAAGGAAAGTCAGCTTACCTCTGTTTCCATTTCATGGAAATTAGCTGACACCTATCAATACAGGTTTTTAATAGTCCTTCTAATTGTAATTTCTCTATGTTATGACATTTTTAATATCTGTTTTCCTGAGATTATTTATAAGTCAACCCCACCTCTGCCAAGAAACATTAAAAGGGCTTTGTTGTTGCTTTGATACAGGGAAGCAACAGAGATGACAACAAACTCCTCTATTATGACTTAAGTAAAAGAAAACCAGGGAGAAAAATAGGAAGTGGAAGAGAGTTCAAGGTGCAGCCTGGCTGAGTAGCTAACAGTAATGACAATAGTACCTGACATCATTGGCCCAGGCAGTCTGATACCAAAGGAAGTGCTCTTAACCTTTGTACTTCAATGCCCACAAATACAAATGCAACACGTTGCACAAAAATGCACCACAGTGTGGACTGTAGTAAAATGTTTATAGAGAACTAATTTATAAACAGGTCAGACACAAATGAAAAATTATTCAAGTTAAAGATAGAACCAGAGAAATTATTTAGTATACAGTCCAGAGAGCCAATGAGAGATGAAAAATATAAATATTTCAAGAGGGAGAAAATAGCAAGAATGAAGAGGAGGCCAGATTCAAAGTGATTTTTGGTGAGAATTTTCCAGTTATGGAGAGAAATCAAACCACAGATCTAGAAAAAATAAAAATCCCCAAGCAACAGATGGAAAAAAAAAAGACCTGGGACTATCATAATGAAATGTTAAATATCAAGGGAAGAAAAGGAAGTAGGAAGAGCAGCCAGAGAGAAAGACAGATTCCCTCCACAGGACACACACCTGGCCAGCTTGTGGGAGTACGCAGAGGAGACTGAGGGCAGGAGGGAAGAACTTGGAGCATTCGAGAAGCTGCCCCAGGGTAGGGACTCTTGGGATCTTGATGTGTCTGTCTCTTCCAAAAATGGTGAGAGAATATTTTCCATTCCACATGCTTTTCATGCAATGAGACTTTATTACTCCTTATTCCTCCTACAACAGGTAGGGTCTGCATCCTCACTTCTTGAACCTGGGTGGACTTTTATAACCATTTCAACTAACACATAGAGCAAAAGTAAGCTCTATGACTTCTGAGGTAAGGTCATTAAAAGGCAATGCA
>NW_007257184.1:2062-12985 GCF_000164805.1 Carlito syrichta | reverse complement strand
GGATCACCTGAGCCCAACACATCTAGGCTGCAGTGGCTATGAGCATGCCACTGCACTCTGGCCTGGGCGATAGAGGGAGACTCCAACTAAAAAAAATAAAAGCTTTCTGTCTGTTTACAAATTAAAACTCTTTGAGGAGAAATCAATCCATGGGAGGGCTAGGGTTAATTTTAAGCCCTAGGGTAGCTGAAAGAGGAACTGTGATTTCTGGACCCCAGCTTAGCCTTTCAAGGGAATGAAGATCAACCTTGCCTTGGAAAAGATTCATATAGTAGTGAGGGATAGAGTGGTGCCTTCTAGCACCTGTGTGGCTGTGGACCCCTTGGAGCCCAGATCATGTCATGGTCAAGAGCATGGAAATCCCCCAGCCTCTAGGGCTCTGTTAAACTGCTGAGGTGATTAGAATCTCTGACAGTTTCCACAAATGGACCCCACCCAGTATGGCACTAAGATCATCCAAGAGAATACCTGCATTCTTGCCAGATCGTGGAAAGGTGGATGACCTTGTGGGTCACTGGTGAGGATCAGCTGGCCTAAGAGATGTCACAAGTCCAAGGACAGGAAAGTAACTCATGCATGAGACTTTTCTACCTTCCTCCCATGAAGAGACCTATATATGATGAGAAGACACACTTAAAAGATCCCTTTTCCAAAGCAAATGGTGCTGGGAGGCTCTGAATCATACTTGCTAATGAGCAGTCTCAGAGGTGTTCATCTTGCTTTTTTTATTTTATATTTTTTGAGTTCGAGTCTCACTTTGTTGCCCAGGCTGGAGTGCAGTGCCACGCTCACGGCCAACCCAGCGTTGGCCTGCTGGGCTCAGGCGATCCTTCTGTTTGAGCCGTCCAAGTAGCCAGAACTACAGGCATGCACTGTCATGCCCGGCTAATTTTTTTTTTTTAATTGTAGAGATGAGGTCTCGACAAGTTGCCCGGAATGGTCTCTAACCTGTGGGCTCAGACAATCCACTTGCCTTGGCCTCCCAAAATACTGGGATTATAGACTGAGCCACCAAGCCTGGCCCATCTTGTTTACTGAGAGAGAAATATCTCACAGCTTTCTGCCCTGGAAACTGGCTTCCCACACAACTGATTGAGTTCTACCTCTTGTGGATGTACTTTCTTGGGTAATTTTTTAAAAAATGTTTTTCTTGGCCTGGTGCCGTGGCTCACGCCTATAATCCTAGCAATTTGGGAGGCCGAGGTGAGAGGATTGCCTGAGTCCATGGGTTCGAGACCAGTCTGGGCGACTTGGAAAGACATCTCATCTCTACAATAAATAAATAAAAAATTAGCTGGGTATGGTGGTGCATGCCTATAGTTCCAGTTACTTGGAAGGTTGAGGTGGAAGGATCACCTGAGCCCAGCAGGTCGAGGTTGCAGTGGCTGTAAATGTGCCACTGTACTCTAGCCTGGATGACACAGTGAGAGACTCCAATTCAAACAAAAGAAGAAAGAAAGAAAAAGAGGATGCAGTGGCTCATGCCTGTAGTCCCAGCACTTTGGGAGACTGAGGTGAGAGGATTGCCTGAGCCCAGGGGTTCGAGACAAGCCCAGGGAACTTGGTGGGAGCCTGGCGTGGTGGTGTGTGCTTGTAATTCCAGCTACTTGGAAGGCTGAGGTGGAAGGATTGATGGACCCCAGCAGGTCGATGCTTCCGTGGCGGTGAGTGTACCACTGCACTGCAGCCTGGGCGATGGAGTGAGACTCCAACTCAAAAAAAAAATTATAAGGGACTTTACACCTGGACCAAAAGACTTGACCACCCTTTGTTCTGTCTAGTTTCCAAGTTGTTGCTCTTGAGAGCACCAAGAGTCCTGTTATTGGATGGGACTTTTTTAGTTTTTTTGTTATCTATACTGCCTGAAAAAGGAAATTCCACACCTTGTTTGGAATTATTTAAAGTTTTGATTCTCTTCCTCTACTAATCTCTCATCTTGAAAACAGATTTAATTTTTAAAGTGTCTATAAATCACAACATGAGAAAATGAACCCTAATGTAAACTAAGAACTTTAATGATCTTGTATTAATGTTACTTCATCTATTGTAACAAATGTATCACACCAAAGCAGGATGTTAATAATAGAGCACGGAAATCCCCCAGAAACTACCAGGCGCAGTAGCTTATGCTTGCAACCCTAGCATTTTGGGAGGTCAAGGTGGGAGGATTGTTTGAACTCAGGAGTTGGAGACCAACCTGGGCAACACAGTGAGACTTCATCTCAATAATAATAATAATAGCAATAATAATAATAATAATGGAAACTCTGTGTGGGGGGTAAGGGGAGGAGATTAATATGAGAACTGTATTTTTTGCTTAATTTTTCTGCAAACCTTAAGCAGCCCTAAAAAGTTAAGTCTAAGGCCGGGCGTTGTGGCTCAAGCCTGTGATCCCCGCATTTTGGGATGCCAAATCGAGAGGATTGCCTGAGCCCACGGGTTCGAGACCAGCCTGGATAACTTTGCAAGACCTCATCTCTATAATAAATTAAAAAATTAGCTGGGCATGGTGGCATGTGCCTGTAGTTCCAGCTACTTGGAAGGCTGAAGGGAAGGATCATCTAAGTCAAACAGGTCAAGGCCGCTGTGGCCATCAGTGTGCCACCACACTTCAGTGTGGGCGACAGAAGGAGACTTCAACTAAAAAAAAAAAAAAATTAAGTCAATTAATTTGAAAAAAATTGAGGTTGATGAGTTTATCAAGAAAGTTTCTACTGGTCCTCTCTGACTCATTCTGCCATCCTTAATAGTTTTCATCTGAACCCTACCTGGAAGACTTTCCTCCCACCTTCCTGTCTAACCCAAGGGGAGACAAGGTTTATAATCCTATATTCCTTAACAAAAACCTACTTCCAATGTAAACGTTACCTTTCTACCCTGCTGTTCCTTCTCTCCCATTTCTTTCTTCTTTTGCCATTTATCTAACTCATCCTCCCACCTGAAATCTCAGTGACTCTTCTGTGGCATCTGTCACCATGATCCCTACACAGCAGGCATGGCTGTGATGGAATGTATTCTCACTCCTCTCAATGAAGGGAGGGAGAGTCAGGGACTCCGCTCTCTGTCATGTCCTCATTCCTTCCTCTGTATGCTCTTAACTTTCTGACTCCCCTAAATCTTTACAATCAGACTTAAGAAACTCTCGAATCCATTTTCCACCCTCTTCTTTTGGAAAGCAAGCCATTTCCAGCAATCTTCCAGAGTAACTGAAGGGCCTGAATTCAACAGGCAATGTGCCTTGTCAGGGTACGAGTGGTTGAGAGCCAGGTAGTGGTCAGCCTGGGGCCAACCAGTGACAGTGGACACAGAGACTCCAGGGCCAGCAGGAGGTGGTTAGGTGCAATGCCAGGTAAGCCAGGGTCAGCAAGGTTTTCAACAGGCAGACCAGTCATAAGAGCAAGGGGAACATCCAGGAAGATGTTTACAGATCCTTCACGAAGCACCACAATGCCTGAATCATACAGCCCAGCTTCACTCTAAGGTGAGGAGATCTTCCCATCAACTGGTGACAGACAAGCAAAAACCAGAGAATAGGCCAAAACAATTTTGTATTTTTTTTTTGAATTAGAGTCTCATGTTGTCACCTAAGCTAGAGGGTAGTGGCACGCTCATGGCCACTGCAGCCTCAACCTGCTTATCTCCGCTGATTGTTCTGCCTCAACCTTCCAAGTTGCTGGTATTACAAGCACACGCTACCAATGCCTGGCTAATTTTTTGATTTATTGTAGAGACAAGCTCTCACCAAGTTGTCCAGGCTGGTCTTGAACCCTTGAGCTCAGGCAATCTTCTCATCTTAACCTCCCAAAGTACAGGGATGACAGGCTTGAGCCACCACACCTGGCTGATTCTTTATTCCCTCATCAATTCACCATCCCAGCCTACAGAAGCAGCCACAGAGGGTGTCCTACAGGTTTTCTTTGTTTGAGGTCTCCCTTCTTCAATCTCTGCCAGTCCCTTGTGTCACCCCCTAACGTTTTCATTCCGGTCCAGCTCCCTCCTGGCATCCAGTGGAGCTGTGAGTTCTGGAATCAGAGTAGAACATCTGCCAGAGAAACAAACCATAGCCTTGCTGATATTAACCACCTCTCATGGCATCATTGGAATGATGTATTCTACCAGAAAAGATCCACTTTCTCTCCAGGAAGGGAAGGCAGAGAGAGTGTGAGAAGGACAGAAACTTCTACCTTGCTCATGAGCATCTCAACTATAACTGAGCTCTTTTATGCTGGAGGCTGTGGTTGGCACCACCCCAGAGAGTCGAACTCTCTAGGCCCTAAAGAACCAAGATTAGCTAGAGAAAGTCCAGCTTGTGCAGGATGGACCTGACTTTCGTTCCCTCACCAAGTCCTTTCTGTATCTGGCTGAAGGGCAGTCACCTTTCCCCAGGTATCTTTGGGCTCTTGGGTTCAAGGGGAAGGTTCATCCATGAGGCCCACCCCATCCTCATAGCTTTTATGTCTGTGAGTTGGTCACCTTCTGGGTCGATGCCGAGGAGAAGCCAATCCTGTCTCTGACACATAGTTAGGTAAGGATCCTGCCCACGTGTCTGCAACATTGTCTCAATTTTGCCCTCATTCTCACATCCCATACAGTCATTTAAATTACGCAGTTGGTGTTGTGTCCTTAATTGCCAGTCAATGATTATATTTCTTTTTTAATTTTTTTTATTTAAAGATGTGGGGTACGATTCAGGGTTAGGGATACAAATGGTCATGATGCAGGTCCCCTTGTGAATGAGGTGTGCCCATCCCTCCCCTGGCAGTTTCCCTCAACTGCCAATCCCACCTCCACTCCTCAGGCAGTTTCCCAATACTACCAATCCCTTTTTCATACTAATAAATGTTATTTTATGGCATGTGTTTTATGGCCGCAAAGAACAATGAGAATGACACTTTATTCATTTACCTTCATATTTTTGTTTTTTTAACTTTTACATTTTTCATTTTATTATAAAGATGTGGGGTACAATTCAGGGTTAGGTATACAAACGTTGATTTTGCAGGTGCCCTTGCTGATGAGGCATGCAATTTTTTATTTTAAAGATATGGGGTACGATTCAGGGTTAGGGATACAAATGTTCATCACGCAGGTACCCTTGTTGATGAGGTGTGGCCCCCTTCCCCAGCAGATTCCCACTGCTGCTGATTCTGCCTCCACCTCCCCCCAGCGGCATCCTGCTACTGCCAATCATTTTCTTTTTTTTTTAATTTGGAGTCTCACTCTGTCGCCCAGACTGGAGTGCAGTGACTGCTCCCAGCCACCACAGCCTCGACCTGCTGGGCTCCGGCGGTCATTCCGCCTCAGTCTTCCAAGTAACTGGAACTACAGGCGAGTGCTACCACGCCCGGCTAATTTTTGATTTATTGTAGAGATGAGGTCTCGCCACATTCCCCAGGTGGATCTCGAACCTGTGGGCTCAGGTAATCCACTCACCTCGGCCTCCCAAAGTGCTGGGATTATAGGCTGAACCACCGAACCCGGTCTAATCATTTTTGTATAGTATTAAGATATATATACATATTTTGATTCAGGGTTTCACTCTGCTGTCCAGGCTGCAGTGCAGTGGCACAATCATACACTCGACCTCCTGGGTTCAGGTAATCCTTCCACCTCAGCCTCCCAAGTAGTGGGACTAAAGGCATTTGCTACCGTGTTTGGTTAACTTTTTGTTGTTGTTGTTGAGAGAGATTCTCACTTTGTCACCCAGGTTGGAGTACAGTGGCACACTGCTCACAGCCACTGCAGCCTCGACCTGCTGGGTTCAGGTGATCCATCCATCTCAGCCTTCCAAGCAGCTGGAATTACAGGTGTGTACAACCACGTCTGACTGATTTTTGATTTATTGTAGAGACAACGTCTTGCCAAGTTACCCAGGCTGGTCTCAAACCCCTGGGCTCAGGCAATCCTCTCACCTCTGCCTCCCAAGGTGCTAGGTTTATAGGCGTGAGCCACCACGCCTGGCAACTACTGGTGATGTTAATCTTTGCCATCCTCAGCTTCAGCTATAGGTGCTAACACTTTGAATTGCTCAAGCCATGTTTTGGGGAAAAAGTTGGGTTAAAATAAGAGTTTAGTCAGTCTAGGTGCAGCAGTTCATGCGTATAATCTCAGCACTTTGGCAGGCCAGGGCAGGAGGCTCATTTGAGCCCTGGAGTTTGAGTTATGCCTGAACAACACAGTGAGACCTTGTCTCTACAACAAATTAAAAAAATTAGCCGGGTGTGGTGGCACACACCTGTAGTCCCAGCTACTCGAGAGGCTGAGGTGGGATCACCTGAGCCCAGGAGGTCGAGGCTTCAGTGAACCATGATTGTACCATCACACTCCAGCTTGGGTGACAGAGTGAGACACTGACTCAAAAAAAAAAATTTAGTGGAATCCTGTGAACAGCATTTGAATTCATAGAACTGTACCTTTTTCCAGCCATTAATTGGTCATGACCTTCTCTTGCTAGTTTTATTTGTCTTGTGATTTTAAAACAGAGTAAAGCAAAGCAAACAAACAGAAAAACCAAAACACACACACAAACACTTTCTAATGTGGCACAGAGAGTGTATATAATATTTTTATACAAATACAAAAAATAGTGCATATAAAAACATTGGGACCAGGTTTAGTGGCTCAGCCTATAATCCCAGCGCTTGGGGAGGCTGAGGCAAGTGGTTTGCCTGAGCCCATGGTTCAAGACTAGCCTGGGCAACTTGGCGAACTCTCATCTCTACAGTAAATAAAAAAATAAGCCGGACATGGTAGTGCGCACCTGTATTGCCAGCTACTCAGAAGGCTGAAGTGAAAGGATCGCCGGAGCCTAGCAAGTCGACCCTGGGGTGGCTGTGAGTGTGCCACTGCATTCCAGCCTGGGCGACGGAGTGAGACTCCAACTAAAAAAAATAAACCCCAAACAATGGCACACACAAATGCTGTTTTCTAGAAAGAGGTACCAGGGAAGATCTTGGCAGAAAAACTCTTACTTTTTATATTATACCTTTAAAAAGTTTTCTTTTCAGGGATTGTACTAATCTTCTCTATATAATTTCAATTTTTTCTTGAGTTGGAGTCTCACTCCTTCACCCAGGCTAGAGTGCAGTGGCATGCTCACAGCCACCCCAGCGTTGACTTGCTGGGCTCAGGTGGTCCTTCTGCCTCAACCTTCCAAGTAGCTGGAACTACAGGTGTGTGCCACCATGCCCCGCTAATTTTTTAATTTATTGTAGAGATGTGGTCTCACCAAGTCACTCGGGCTGGTCTCGAATCTGTAGACTCAGGCAATCCTCTCACCTCTGCCTCCCAAAGTGCTGGGATTATTGGTGTGATCTACTGCACCTGGCCTATAATTTCAATTTTAGTAAACATGCTCCTGCAGTGAATGCTACTTTATACCCTTTTTGCAGGTTTTGAAAACTATATGCATACCTTAAATTTATTTATTCTTTTAACTATTTCATACCTGGCTAAATGTGTGTGTATTTTAATTTTTGTCAGCATTTTTGGGTGGTGGAATTCCAAATCTTTTGAAAATTTTTTTTGTGCTCCAAAATTAATTTTAAATTTCTTTTTTTTTTTTAGTTGGAGTCTCACTCTGTCATTCAGACTGGAGTGCAGTGGCCGCTCCTGGCCACTGCAGCCTCGACCTGCTGGGCTCTGGCGATCCTTCCGCCTCAGCCTTCCAAGTAGTTGGAACTACAGGCATGTGCTACCACACCTGGCTAGCTTTTGATTTATTGTAGAGATGAGGTCTCGCCAAGTTGCCCAGGCGGGTCTCGAACTCACGGGCTCAGGCAATCCACTCACCTCGGCCTCCCAAAGTGCTGGGATTACAGGCTGAGTCACCGAGTCCAGCCAATTTTAAATTTCTTATTTGCCATTGGGATCCGGCAGTTATTACCCAAGTTAACCTTAACTCACACACACACTTCTGTCTTGGGTCACCCTGCCTTGGAGTGCTCTGTCTCTCCTTCCTTTTAGTTACTCATTTTGTTCCTCCTTTTGCCTGATGGTCTATTGATAGTCCTTGACACACATTTTGGACCCTCCCTCCCCACCTCCATCCCTATCTCTTTCTTTCCCTTTTCTGAATCAGGTCTCCTGTCACCCAGGCTGGAGTGTAGTGGCACAATCACGGCTTTTCACAGCCTCAGTCTCCTGGGCTCAGCAATCCTTCCATCTCAGCCTCTGGAGTAGCTGGGATGACAGGTATGTGCCACCACACCCAGCTAAATTTTTGATTTTCCAGTAGAGATGAAGTCTGTCTACATTGCTCAGGCTTGGAACCATTTTTCTTTTATCACAGAAGCCACTGAAAACAAGTGTTTTTTTTTTGTTTGTTCTCTCCATTTTTTAACAAAGCATTCCACTCATTCTCCTATAATTACTGGATTTTGTTTATTGATGGGAATGGTATGCATCCTATTTAATTATTTTTAATTCTGGAGTTCAGAAACTGATTCCATAAAAATGTTCCCTCTTTTTTCTGAGGGAGGATCTCACTCTGTCACCCAGGCAAGAGTGCAGTGACACAAGCACCACAACCTTGACCTCCTGGGCTCAGGTGATCCTGCTGCCTCAGCCTTCTGAGTAGCTTGGGACTACAGGCATGCACCACCATGACCGGCTAATGTTTTCTAGTTTTTCATAGAGACAAAGTCTCACTATGTTGCCCTGGCTGGTCTTGAACTCCGGTGCTCATGGTATCCTCCTGCCTCAGCCTCTCAAAATGCTGGGATTACAGGTGTGAGCCACCACACTTAGCCTTTTTCAACTATTTCGCTTTTTTTGAATACTCTTAAGAGGGTTTGTTGGCCAGGCTTGGTGGCTCAGTCTGTCATCCCAGCACTTTGGGAGGCTGAGATGAGCAGATTGCCTGAGCCTATGGGTTCGAGACCAGCCCAGGCAAGATAGTGAGACCTTGTCTCTACAATAAAATAAAAAATAGCTGGGCATGGTAGTGCACGCCTATAGATCCAGCTCCTTGGATGGCTGAGATGGAAGGATTGCGGGAGTCCAGTGGGTCAATGTTGGGGTGGCTGTGAGTATGCATGCCACTGCATGCCAGCCTGGGTGAAAGAGTGAGATTCCAACTCAAAAAAAAAAGAAGGTCTGTTAATGGGCAAGTAAGCTATGCATGAACAGACATATCATCTCTGCCTCACCTTGGCCACGCCACACCTGTCATACAAAGCTGCAGGCCTGCTCGTACTTCCTTTTCTGAAGTATATTTTTCTGTTAATGCCTCATCTCCACCCACCAACTCCTGTCCTGCAACTCCTTAGCTCTGATGGCTGAAGAAATACAGACATATTAGCTGTATTGGAGGTTGTTTTCCAGGCTAGTGGTAGGTCCCCTCTGCCTCTAAGGAAAATGTGTTAGGAGTAAGTCACCGAAGAATCCTCTTGCTACATTCATTTCATGCATGGTCTCAGTAGTACATGTGGCAAGCAAGTCAGAAAAAATGTTACAACATTGACCAGCTGTAGCGGGAGTCACAGACAAAGTCACAGTCCTTCAGGAAGGACAGGCAAGTTTCCTGAAAAAATTAAACATGGACTTGCTATAGGATCCAGCAATTCCACTTCTGGGTCTGTAACCAAAATAATTTAATGCTGGCAAGGCATGGTGGCTCACCTGTAATCCCAGCACTTTGGGAGACCGAGGCGAGAGGATCGCCTGAGCCCAGCTTGGACAATTTGGTGAGACCTCGTCTCTATATAAATAAATAAAAATAATTAGCCAGGCTTGGTGGTGTGCACCTGTAGTTCCAGCTACTTGAAATGCTGAGGCAGAAGGGTCACCTGAGCGCAGCAGGTTGAGGCTGCAGTGGCTGTGAGCGTGCCACTGCACTCTAGCCTGGGTGACAGAGTGAGACTCCAATTAACAACAACAAGAAAGAATTGAATGCTCTCCCTCTGAGTAGTCATAACTTTTGTAACTGCAAATTTCATGACTTTTACAATCCTTGCCCAATGCATGATGTCTTAGACCATATAAATTCCCTTTACTCTAGGCAAACTTGATTGCTGCTATGAGATACCTCTGATACCTGGCACTGGGAAGTCTGTTTCTGAAAATCAAAGTTGGCAAAGTTAATTTTGCCTAAAGTATGCATTTCTCCAAAAGCATATCTTCTACTTTCTCATCATTGTATTAAGGTTTAGGAACAAGATGAAAAATGGTTTGTGGCTCTCAGTCTGTTCTTTCAATTCTATATTGAAAACTAATATTCATTGATGTAAAAATGTATAGAAAATACAAGTAAATGGGAAGATATATTTTATTTTTTGATTGGCAGAATGTCTATACTGCACAAAATGAACTGCAAATTAAAAGCAATCTCTATCAAAATAACAATTCAAATTATTTACAGAACAATGTTTAATCTTAAAACTTATATAATACCAAATAAGAAGCCCTGGTCCAGATGACTTTCCAGCAGAATTCTACAAAACATACAAGGAGGAACTGACACTAATCCTATTGAAAGTATTCTAGGCAATTGAGAAAGATGAAACTCTCCCCAAATAATTTTACAAAGCTAACATCACACTGATACCCAAACTGGGTAAAGATGCAAATAAAAAGAGAACTACAGGCCAATATCCCTTATGAACATAGATGCAAAATATCCCCAGCAAGATTCTAGCAAATCAGATCCAGAAATACATCTCCAAAATCATCCACCATGACCAAGTAGGCTTCATCCCCAGGTTGCAGGGCTCTTTCAACAGTCACAAGACCATAAATTTAACTAAATACATCAACAGATGTAAAAACAAGAACCACGTGATTATGTTATTAGATGCAGAAAAAGCTTTATATAAAATCCATCATTGCTTCTTGATTAAAAACTCTCAAATACCTATGTATAGAAAGAACATACCTCAAAATAATAAGTGCCATGTATGATAAATCAACAACTAACATGTTGCT
>NW_007257184.1:0-2042 GCF_000164805.1 Carlito syrichta | reverse complement strand
TGGAGTTAGGTGGTATCTCAGTGTGGTTTTCATTTGCATTTCTTTGATGATTAGTGAGGTCGAGCACTTTTTCATGTATCTGGTAGCTGCTCATATGTCTTCTTCTGAGAAGTGTCTACACAAATCATTTGTCCATTTTTTTTTTAATAATTAATCAGTATTTTTTATTATGGTTTTGTGGGGTACAGTTAAGGGTTAGGTGTACAATGACGTTTCATTCAGGCACCCTGTAAATAAAAAGTGTTTTCCCATCCCCTGACAAATATTTGCTACTGTTAATCCCATCCCCCTCCCCCCCAAAGTTTCCCAGTACCATCAGTCATTTTCTCATAGTATTGCATTGGATGTTCAAGGTCCATTATATGAATGAGAACATGTGATATTCGGATTTTTGTTTTTTGTGAGAGGTCACTCAGTATTATAGACTCTAGTTCCATCCAGGTTGCAGCGAAATTCATGATTTTGTTCTTTTTTATGGCTGCGTAGTATTCCATCGTGTATATGTACCACATTTTTTTAATCCAGTCCTCTTTTGATGGGCAGCATGGTTGTTTCCAGGTTCTTGCTATTGTGAACAATGCTGCGATAAACATACGTGTGCAGGTATCTTTTTTATAGAGTGATTTGTGTTCTTCAGGGTATATTCCCAGTAGGGGGATAGCAGGGTCATATGGAAGGTCAATTTTTAGAGCTTTTAGGAATCGCCACACTGCTTTCCACAGAGGTTGCACTAGTTTACACTCCCACCAACAGTGTAGAAGTGTTCCCTTTTCACCACACCCTCTCCAGCAGCTGTTATTTTTTGAGTTGTTGATAATTGCCATTCTGACTGGAGTTAGGTGGTATCTCAGTGTGGTTTTGATTTGCATCTCCCTGATGATTAGTGAGGTTGAGCATTTCTTCATGTGTTTGTTGGCTGCTCGAATGTCTTCTTTTGTGAAGTGTCTGTTCATGTCTTTTGCCCATTTTATAATGGGGTTGTTTGTTTTCTTCTTTTCAGTACGTTTCAGTTCCTTGTAGATCCAGGTTGTTAAGCCTTTGTCAGACCTAGAGTTGGCAAATACTTTTTCCCAGTCTGTAGGCTGTCTCCCTGCTCTCTTGATGGTTTCTTTGGCTTTGCAGAAGCTTGTCAGTTTAATAAGGTCCCATTTGTCTATCTTCTCTTATGGCATGGGCACTTGGAATTTTGATGAGGAATTGGTTGCCGGTTCCAGTTTCCATAAGGGTGTCTCCTACGTTTTCTAAGTTCTTATAGTTTAAGTTTTCAAAACAAGGATGCCTACTCTCACCCCTCCTGTTCAACATAGTGTTGGAAGTCCTAGCTAGGTCAATTAGACAAAAGAAGGAAATCAGGGGTATCCATATAGAAAAAGAGGAAGTCAAGTTATCCCTCTTTGCTGACGATATGATCCAATACCTAAAAAATCCAAGAGAATATGTCAAAGACCTGCTTGCACTGATAAATGACTTTGGCAAAGTCTCGGGGTACAAAATAAATGTGCAAAAGACATCTGCATTTCTTTTTTTTTCTTTTTGAGTTGGAATCTCACTCTGTCACTCAGACTGGAGTGCAGTGGCTGCTCCCGGCCACAACAGCCTCGATCTGCTGGGCTCCAGTGATCCTTCCGCCTCAGCCTTCTAAGTAGCTGGAATTACAGGCATGGAACAAACCAGGCTGACCATCGAAGCTGGACTGGAAAAATGTGGTACATATACACAATGGAATATTTGCAGCCATAAAGAAGGACAAACATATGGACTTTGCAGAAACTTGGATTAATTTAGAGTCACTCATACTCAGTGATCTATCACAGAAACAAAGAACAGAGTACCATATGTTCTCACTCATAAGCGAACCTTGAATGATTATCATAATACTATAATAAAGGGATTGGCAGTAGAGGGATACTGCCAGAGAAGGGGGAGTGGGATTGGCAGTTGAGGGAAACTGCTAGTGGAGGGAGGGGCACACCTCATCAACAAGAGTACCTGCATAATCAACCTTTGTATACCTAACCCTGAATATATCACACATCTTTACA
>NW_007257183.1:3804-4528 GCF_000164805.1 Carlito syrichta | reverse complement strand
CACCTCAACCTTCCAGTAGCCGGAATTACAGGCGCGCGCTACCACGCCCGGCTAATTTTTTTATTTATTTTAGAAATGAGGTCTTGCCTGCCCAGGCAGGTCTTGAACCCGCGGGCTCAGGCAATCCACTCACCTCAGCCTCCCAAAGGCACAGGATTACAGGTTAAGCCACCAAGCCTGGCTTCTACTCTTACTGATGGTGTGCTTTGCTGTACCCCTCCCTGTGTCATGTTTGACCCAGATTACAGCAGTTTAGCTGTGCATCTCTAGAGACACTTTGGGATTTCTTGTAAACAGACTCTTGAGAGTTTACCTGGGGAACATCACAACGCTGCCTAGTTACTCTGGTGCATATTCTGTGACATATAGCTGTATGAACCATCAAGATTGTCTGGCCCTGTCTTCCTAGCCCAGGCTGGTCCCCTGGCCATGTGGTCATCCCCTTCCTCTCGCTCTCCACTATCCCTCTTGGGCCTGCAGCCCCCAACTCCCCTCCCCATCCAAATGCTTCCTGCCCTCTGTATCTCATTCGCCAAGAAATGCCTGTTCCTGCATTTCACCCATTTTCTATTTAGAGTGTTTTGTGTGTTCCCCCTTCACTGAGCATGCTCTCCCCCTTCCCATGTGCATCTCCATCGACCTCCTTTCTGTGGCCACCTCTCACCAGTCAGCTCTTTCTTTTCCTCTGTGTCTTTGCACTCACGTGGCTCAGTAGGAAATGGCC
>NW_007257183.1:0-3784 GCF_000164805.1 Carlito syrichta | reverse complement strand
TTCCGCCCAGACTGGAGTGCAGTGGCCGCTTCCAGCCACCGCAGCCTCGACCTGCTGGGCTCCGACGATCCTTCCACCTCAACCTTCCAAGTAGCCGGAATTACAGGCACGCGCTACCACGCCCGGCTAATTTTTTTATTTATTTTAGAAATGAGGTCTTGCCTGCCCAGGCAGGTCTTGAACCCGCGGGCTCAGGCAATCCACTCACCTCAGCCTCCCAAAGGCACGGGATTACAGGTTAAGCCACCAAGCCCGGCTTCTACTCTTACTGATGGTGTGCTTCGCTGTACCCCTCCCTGTGTCATGTTTGACCCAGATTACAGCAGTTTAGCTGTGCATCTCTAGAGACACTTTGGGATTTCTTGTAAACAGACTCTTGAGAGTTTACCTGGGGAACATCACAACGCTGCCTAGTTACTCTGGTGCATATTCTGTGACATATAGCTGTATGAACCATCAAGATTGTCTGGCCCTGTCTTCCTAGCCCAGGCTGGTCCCCTGGCCATGTGGTCATCCCCTTCCTCTCGCTCTCCACTATCCCTCTTGGGCCTGCAGCCCCCAACTCCCCTCCCCATCCAAATGCTTCCTGCCCTCTGTATCTCATTCGCCAAGAAATGCCTGTTCCTGCATTTCACCCATTTTCTATTTAGAGTGTTTTGTGTGTTCCCCTTCACTGAGCATGCTCTCCCCCTCCCCATGCGCATCTCCATCGACCTCCTTTCTGTGGCCACCTCTCACCAGTCAGCTCTTTCTTTCCTCTGTGTCTTTGCACTCACGTGGCTCAGTAGGAATGGCCCTTCCGGTTCTCTGCAGAGCTGGTTCCTTCTTTTTGAATGACACTCCCTCAAAAGCCCGGCCCCAGAGCTCCCTGTTATCTTTGGTTGCAGATCCCCTACTTGATTCCTGAATTTTCAGCACTCCTCAAACATGTTTTCCCTGCTAGAACATAAAACTCTTTGAGGGCACAGACTAGTAGGCACCTAGATGTTTGATTAACAAATGATTGAAACAAATGAATGCATCCTGGAAAAGATCAACAAGGTTCCAAAGACTTCCTGAAGAAGGACATTCAAACTGTACTTGGAAGGTAGACTGACTATGTGAAGGTAGCAGGTATATAGGTAGGTATACAAGAATGGGAGAAGGAAGAGACTCATGTCAGGGCGGTCTTATTTAGAAAGCTCTGGAATGCAGGTAGGCACATATGTGTCTGCACTGGTTTCTGTCAGGAAAATAGGGATAAAGAATAAGCTTTGGGGAGTAAGGAAACTCTTATAAGTGGGGGTGGGATGTGATCATTATGGCAACAGTGCAGTGTCTGGTGGACGAGTAAGAGGATGTTAGAAATTGTGAAGAAGTGAAAAGATCCACACCCCACTTCCTGATGCTGATTATTTTATCCTCATCATTGACTAAGCTCATTAGTGCCCCAGGTTGAAACAAAATATAAGTAGAAGCTGGAGTTGTTTGTTTAGCCTATACGTTCATTCACATATTTGCAAACATTTACTGATGCCTGCACAGTGGGCTGTACAAATCAGTGTTTGTGATAACTTTGCAATGCTGATTTTGCACACCTGAAATGAGATGCCATTTAGAGACTTAGATGTCGATCTTTCAGCCAGTGAAAACAAAGCTGGTGAGTAAAACTTAGCTGCCCCCTTGGAAGGAGATATATTTCATTTGGAAAATGTTGATTTCGTTTTGCCCTGCTCAGTAACAGTTAGATATCTAGAGATGATTACTGATAAGAAGTTGTCACAAACACTGACAACTATTGAGGTGTGTGCTTCTTGTAAACAACTCCATGAGCTGGGTGGGAGCATGCATTGTTTTACTGTTGCCACCTTAGTTTCTGATGTGTCATTTGTTCTTTGTTCTTCTTCCTGAACCTACACACACCATCCCCTGCAGCTGTAGCATCCTTGCATGACTTACTGCGCAGATTTTGCCTTGCTTGAAACCAGACTACAATGACTGACTTCAAAATTCTTGTATTTATCTACACCGAATTCTAGTAAAATACTTCCATCAGCAAAGATATTGTTTGTTTTGCACAAAAAGAGTTACATTTCAGTCTTGAAACTAGGTCATATTATCATAACCATGGAAAAGGAAATGGCTTTTTCACAATATTGATGTCTATAGCTCTTGCTTATTGATAGGGAAGGGGCAGTTACCATGGTGATCTCACAGCCTCTGGAGGGAATGCTATCATGGCCTTGCCTCCTGCAATCCACGCAGCTGGAAGAACCCCTCTGAAAAGGATCTTCTTCCATAGAAATTCTTTGAGTTAATGGAAATAAAAAGAGTTTGATTCATGGAGTTCGGATTTCTCCACAGATTTGTTTTGCACGCTTCTCTCCTGTAATTTAAGAAAAAGCATTTACAATAAAGACAGTATATGTGATTTTCTCCAGAAATAAAGTTTAGGAGATGGTGTATTAATTATTCCAGAAATATGTTTGTTTTCAGACACAAAATAACCTTTGCTCTTATCCATGCGAGCTACAGGGCTTGAAAACACACCACTTCAACCAGATTCTGCTCCAATGCATTTATCAGTATTTGGGGCTGTCAGAGTTTCAGCGTGTATTCTTAGTTGGAGACTACTCTCACAGGCATATAGAAATCTACTCAAGTTGTGCTGGTGAGCAAATGACTTAATACTCATCCTCTGTATTCACAGGACAGGAACAGACCTGCTGGTGGTGGCTCTGAGTCCAACCTCGCTCACAGCACAGGTGGACATGAACACTGCACGCAAAGGAGCTGGGCACACAGCGTGATTGTTTTGGAGGAAGAAGAGAGGCTTCACATCCCTTTTGACAGTTATATAGTAACCAAAGTACCTACTGCTCAAGTGAATCATATGAACTGAATTAGACTTGTTACATAATTAGCATTTGAGGAAACCAAAGGAAAATCCTCGTGGGCTGGCAACTTGTTATGTCAAATGTAAGCATGCTCGTTTGGGGGACTGGGAATTGGAAATGATGAAATCCGAATGCGTCGTAAACCCAGATATATTACACACAGATAATCTTTTAATCGAGCTTTTAAAAGTGATACTTTCTAAGGGATGACTGAAATGCTTGTCCCGGCCAACTGGGACCTGTCTGTTTCCATGAACGGGATGGAGTCATTTGCATGGGCCATGTCAACTTGATGGCTCTGGTGTGTGCAGCAGCTCTCCCTCTGCCAAGGGCCACCAGCCCCTTAATAAACACCCAGCACCAGCCATGAGGACTGAGCCAGGAACTGACATCAGAGAGTGTCATCTGAGACAGGGAGACCCTGCACCACACTTGTATTTACGTTTTAATTTGAGTATTGCAATTGCAGTGACACTCTGCATGTTACTTTAATTGCATCAAAAGGAAATGAATTTTATTCTCAAAAGACATTTCTTTAGATACTCCTGGAACTTTGTGTATAGAAAATTTGTGGCAAAGACCTATTAAATATTTACTGTGAGGAGAGAATTCAATTTCATATTACAGTTTAAATTGGGGCTAGGATAAAACTCATAAATGATGTTGATTTAAACTATTTTTTTAATCTATCAAAAAGCAATCACATTTTTTTCAGATTACTTAGTCATCTAGAGTGTGTCATAGGTAAGGAAATAAAGGAAGCAAGTTTAATTTCTGGGTGAAGCACTTCAATTATTTTTTTCTTTACCCTTATAACCTACCATAGATTAAACATCTAATTTCAGGTCAGAATCAGATTCAAATCGGAATTTAAAATCAGCTTTAGACCTCAAGGGCAGCTCACACCC
>NW_007257182.1:1920-2706 GCF_000164805.1 Carlito syrichta | reverse complement strand
CATTTACCTAGTTAAGTCAGCTAGCTTGTCGGGTTGCTAGTCTGCTAGCTAGATAAGTCAGCTAGCTAGTCAGCTAGCTAGTCACCTAGATAGTAGTCAGTTAGCAAATCAGCTAGTTACATAGTTAACTAGTCAGCTTACAACTCAGCTAGTTGGTGAGCTAACCAGTGGGCTCACTTGCTTTCCATCAGGTCAGCTAATTAGTAGGCTCACTTGCCTGCCAACAGGTCAGTAAACTAGTCATCTAGTATGCCAGCCAACAGGTCAACTAACTTGTTGGCTTTCTTGCAGGCCTAAAGGTCTGCTAACTAGTCAGCTTGCTTGCCAGTCGACTAGTTAAGTCAGCTCACTGGCTGGCTCACTTGCCAGCCGATTAGTTACAGCAACACATGTGTCGGCTCACTCCCCAGCAGACTAGTTAATACAGCTGACCTGTTGGCTCTCTCACCGGCCAACTAGTTAAGTCAGCTCACTTGTCTGCTCACTCACCGGCCGACTAGTTAAGTCAGCTAACCTTTTGGCCTACAAGCCGGCCAACTAGTTATGTCAGCTAACCAATCGGCTGACTAGTGAGCCAACTTGTCAGTCGACAAGTTAGGTCAGCTAAATAGACGGCCGACAAGTTAGATCAGCTAACTAGTCGGCCAAATAGTTGGCCGAATAATTAGGTGAGAAAACTACCTAGCCAAATACTCACCCAAACTAACTATGGGGCCAACTAGTCAGCAAACTATTTAACCAAGCTAAATAGTTGGTCGATTAGTTGAACAACTTGTTAAGCCACCT
>NW_007257182.1:0-1154 GCF_000164805.1 Carlito syrichta | reverse complement strand
AGCTACCTAGTTAGCTAATGGGTTAAGTCAGCAGGTTGTGTCAGGTAGTTAGCTAGATAACTAACGAGTTAAGTCAGCTGGTGTAGTCACCTAGCTAGCTGGTTACCAAACGGGTTGAGTCAGCTGGTTGAGTAGGCTAGCTAGCTAGTTAGCTAACGGGTTAAGTCAGCTGGATGGTCAGCTAGCTAGATAGATAGCTAACGAGTTAAGTCAGCTGGATGAGTCAACTAGCCAACTTATAAGCAAACGAGATAAATCAGATGATTAAGTCACCATCTAGCACGTTATATAACTACTAAGCTAACTAGTTATCTGGCTGGTTGCCAGCTAGCTATCAAGGTAGCTTACTATTTAAGTCTACTTGTTAGCTAGGTAGCTATCTGGTTAGCTAACTACTTTAGTCAGCAGACTAACTAGGTAGCTTGCTAGTTAGCTAGCTATTTAAGTCAGCTGTCTAGCTATGTAGCTGCTAGTTAAGTCAGCTACTTAAGTAAGCCTACTATCCAGTTTGCTAGCTAGATTGCGAGCTGGTTAAGTCAGTTGGCTAACCAGCTGACTAGCTGGTTAATTCAGCTAGCTTAGAAAGCTGGATAGACAACTGGTTAGGCAGGCAGCTAGCTAGTTAAGTCAGCTAGATAGCTACCTGGCTAGCTAGTGATGTCAGCGAATTAAGTCAGCTGGCTAGACTACTTGCTAACAGTTTTAGTCAGCTAATTTAGTCAGCTTTCTAGCCAGCTGGCTAGGCAGGTAGCTAACTAGACAACTCAGCTTGCTAGCCAGCAGGATAGTTGTTCAAGACAGGTAATTAAGTCAGCTGGCTAACCTGCTGGTTATGTAGATAGCTAGCAGGATAAGTGAGGTGGTTAGCCAGCTTGCTGGTTTAAGTTAGCTAGGTAAGACAGTTGGCTAGCCTGCTGGTTAGATAGTTAGCCAACTAGTTAAATCAGCAGGCTAGCCAGCTCATTAAGTCAGCTGGCAACCAGCTGGCTAGCAAGTTATGTCAGATAGTTAAAACAGTTGGCAACCAGCTGGCTAGCTAGTAAAGTCAGCTCATTAAGACAGTTGGCTATCCATGTTGTGAGCTAGTTAAGAAACTAGTTAAGTCAGATGGCTAGCCATCTGGCTAGAGAGTTATTTAAGCTAGTTAAGTCAGC
>NW_007257181.1:1936-2704 GCF_000164805.1 Carlito syrichta | reverse complement strand
TAGGTATCATGCTAGTTAAGTCAGCTGGCAAGACAGCTGGCTAGCTAGCTTAAGACACTAGTTAAGTGAGCTGGCTATCCAGCTAAGTCAGCTAGTTAAGTCAGCTGGCTAGCCAGTTGGCTAACTACATAAGTCACTTACTTAAGACTGCTGGATAGCCAGCAGGTTATCTCAGTAGCTAGCTAGTTAAGTCAGCTGGCTAACCAGCGGGATAGCTAGTTAAGTCAGCTCATTAAGTCAGCTGACTAGAAAGGTAGCTAGCTAGTAAAGTCAGATAGTTATGTCAGCTAGTTATCTATTTAGAGTCAGCTAGTTAAGTCAGCTTGCTAGAAAGATCACTAGCTAGGTAGCTAGCTGGATAAGTCAGCTAGCTAAGTCAACTGGCTAGCTAGGTAGCTAGATAGTTAAGTCAGCCAGTTAAGACTGCTGGTTAGCCAGTTAAGTCAGCTAGTTAAGTCACCTGGCTAGCCAACTACCTACCTGGGGAGCTAGCTAGTTTAGTCAGCTGACTAGGCAGCTGGCTTGCTAGTTAAGTCACCTAGTTATGCCCGCTGCCTAGCCAGTTGGTTAGCTAGGTATATAGGTAGTTAAGTCAGCAGACAAGTCATTGGGCTATGTAGGTAGCTAGAGAGTTAAGTCAGCTGTCTAAGCAGTTGCCTAGCTAGATATATCAGCTAGTTAATTCAACTGGCTATCCAGATGGCTGCTAGGTAGGTAGGTAGTTAAGTCAGCTCACTATACAACTGGCTAGCTAGGCAGCTAAGCAGT
>NW_007257181.1:0-921 GCF_000164805.1 Carlito syrichta | reverse complement strand
CTAACTAGGTAGCTAGCTAGTTAAGTCAGCTAGTTATGTCAGCTAGGTAGCTAGTAAAATAAGCTAGTTAAGTCAGCTGGCTATATTGATAGCTACCTAGGTAGCTAACTAGTTAAGCAAGCCAGAGAGTTAAGTCAGCTTGATAGCTAGGTAGCTACCAAGTTAAGTCAGCTAGTTAAGTCAGCTGGTTAGCTACTTATGACAGCTAGTTATGTAGCTGGCTAGCCAGATGCCTAGCTGGGTAGCTAGCTAGTTTTGCCAGCTGCACAACCAGTTGGCTATCTACTTATGTAGCCTAGTTTAGTCAGCTCGCTAGTCAGCTGATTACTTAGGTAACTAGGTAGTTATGTTAACTGGCAAGCCAGCAGGCTACATAGGTAGCTAGCTAGTTAAGACAGCTGGTTAGCCAGCTACCTAGCTAATCACGTCATCTAGTTCAGTCAGCTGGCTATTCAGCTGTCTAGCTAAGTAGTTAGCTAGTTAATTCTACTGGCTAGCCAGCTGGCTATCTAAGTCAGCTAGTTAAGTCAGCTTGCTAGCTAGTAAACTCGGCTATTTAAGACACTTGGCTAGCCAGTTGGCTAACTGGTTAATACAGCTAGTTAAGTCAGCTGGCCTGCAGGCTGGCTAGCAAGGTAACTAGCATGTTAAGTTAGCTGAATAGCCAGCTGGCTAGCTTGTTAAGTCACCTAGTTAAGTCAGCTGTGTAGCCAGATGGATAGCTAGGTTGTTAGACAGTTAAGACAACTGACTAGCTAGCTGGCTAGCAAGTTAAGTCAGATAGTTAAGTCAGCTTTCTAGACAGCTGGGTAGCTAGGTAGCAAGCTAGTTAAGGCAGCTGGCTAGCAAGCTAGCAACATAGTTTAGACAGCTAGATAAGTCAGCGGGATAGCCAGCTTGCTAGCTACATAGCTATCTCAT
>NW_007257180.1:2752-3750 GCF_000164805.1 Carlito syrichta | reverse complement strand
TTATGTTGTATAACACGTTGGCTGCCTAATTGGCCGACTGTTAGCTGGTTTAAGAAGTCAGCCAACTTGTCAGTCGACCAGTTAGCTCGCTTAGCAAGATGACTGACAAGTTGCACTACAAGTTAGGAACGTTATATAGTTGCCTGTTCGTTTGCTGACTAACTAGTCGGCCTACTAGTTGGCCGACAAGTTAGCTGTCCTAAGTAGCTGTCCTAAGCTGACAAGTTGGTTGACTACTCGGATGATATTTTAACTCACTTTACTACTTGGACAACTAGTTGGATAACCGGCTACCTGCCTTAACTAGTAGGTCGGCACCTGATCCAACAGGTGAGCTCACTTAACTAGTCAGTGGGTGCGAGAGCCGACTGGTCACGGGACTTAACAAGTCGGCAAGTGAGCAGACTGGTAAGCTGACTTAACGAGTCAGCCAGCAAGTGAGCCAACAGGTCAGCTGACTTAACTTATCTGCTGGTGAGTGAGCTGACTGGTCAGCTGACTTTGGTTGCCTGGCAAGAGAGACGAATGTTTAGAAAACTTAACTAGCTGGTGAGTGAGTGAGCAGACCGGTGAGCCAAATTAACTAATTGGCCATCAAGTGAGCCCATGTGTGAGATGCCTTAACTAGTCGGCCAGCAAGAGAGCCAATGGTGAGCTGACAACTAACCGACTGGCAAGCAAGATGACTAGTTAGCTGTCCTTTGGCCTGCAAAAAAAGTTGATGAGTTAGTTGAATTATTTGCTGGCAAGTGATTCGACTAGTTTGCTGACCGATTGGCAGGTAATGAGCAGATTAGCTAGCTGAACTGATGGAAAGCAAGAGAGCCCACTAGTTAGCTGACCAACTTGCTGAGTTACTAACCCACTAGTTAGCAAAGTACTAGCCGATTACCTACCTGACTTAACTAGATAGCTAGCTAGCTAGCTGGCTATATGACTGAAATACTAGCTAGCAACAGCTATCTAGCTTTCTATCTAGCTGGCTTAACTACCTAGCT
>NW_007257180.1:0-580 GCF_000164805.1 Carlito syrichta | reverse complement strand
ACCAGCTGCCACAACCCGTTTCCTAACTTGCTAGCTAGCTGACTCAACCAGTGACTTAATACTTGAGTTAACTAGCTAACTACCTGACTCACTTAACCCGTTTGTTAACTAGGTAGCTAGCTGTCTTAACCAGTTGACAAAATTTGAAAACTGACTTTGCTAGCTGACTTAACTGGCCGAATTAACTAGTTAGATAGCAAATTAACTATGTGAATTAAAGAGTTAGCTAACTCTTTAACTAGCTGAATAACTAGCTTACTGAATTAATTAGCTAACTGGTCAGGAAGCAGATTTAAGTAGCTGACTTAAATAGTTAACAAGTGAGCTAGCTGATTTTGCTAGCTGAGTTTGCTAACTAGCTGGTTAGCTATCTGACTTAACTTACTGACTTAACTAGTTGGCTAACAAGATAGCTAACTGACTTAACAAGTTGGTTAACAAGTTAGCTAACTGTTTTAACTAATAGGGAAATGAGATAACTAGCTGAATATACTAGTTTGCTAGCAAGTTAGCTAGGTGGCTTAACTTGTTTGCTGACGAGTCAGACAACTAGTTAGCTGGTTTAATATGTTGGCTGACT
>NW_007257179.1:1683-2926 GCF_000164805.1 Carlito syrichta | reverse complement strand
TTCAAAAAGTGATATTTGGCAAAGCCGACCAAAATATACAATGATGAAAGCCCACTCTAGTCAATCAATAATGATGGGGAAATTGGATAGCCATATTCAGACATATCAAACTGGATTTAAAAATAGGAAGAGTAAAACTCCTATGTCTCACCAAAGACAAAATGAACTCGATATGTATTGAAGATCTCAGTGTAACTCCTGAAACTTAAAAAACCCTTATTTTTGTTGACCCAGATAAAAAAAGGGCCTCAGAGGGAAAGGTTTTATCAGTTTTGAAGAAGTGCAACAAACTGACAGAAACCCTAAATGACAATCAAAACTGGGGAGCTCAAAACTGTTTAGAGCAGTGGAAAAAAGCATCTCAATTTTTTTATTGCATCAAACGAAGAGAATTTTGAGGAAACTGAAGATCAAACATGTAAGAATAAATACACAAATTTTTACAATTAAATTCCAGATAGTGTGAGAAATTTATTGTGTCACCAAAGAATTCTGAACTAGAATACAGACTTTCTTTTTTTTTTTTTTTGAGTTGGAGTCTCACTCTGTTGCCCAGACTGGAGTGCAATGGCCGCTCCCAGCCACCGCAGCCTCGACCTGCTGGGCTCCGGTGATCCTTCCGCCTCAGCCTTCCAAGTAGCCGGAATTACAGGTATGCGCTACCATGCCCGGCTGAGTTTTTGATTTATTGTAGAGATGAGGTATCACTGCCCAAGCGGGTCTCGAACCCACGGGCTCAGGCAATCCACTCATCTCAGCCTCCCAAAGATGCGGGATTACAGGCTGAGCCACCGAGCCCAGCAGAATACAGACTTTCATGCTGACCTAGCCACACTGAGGGGAAGATGCTCTGTGAACCCAGATGGGAATCCCCCTGAAGGATGGAGCCTTGACAGCAGTGGACACTCAATACCTTTTCAGACAGGCACCAGCCGAGAGCAAGTGCATAGGAGTCTGGGGAGGGGTTAATTCTCAGGGCATGGGATTTTCTTATTTCAAAACAAAATGCTGTAAAAAGGAAAATAAGAATTTATTAAGGAGTGTGCATGTGTCTGTATTTGAAGCATTTACATATCCCAACCAATCAATCAGAATCATATTTAAAATAAGGAATTTCTGGTTCTTCTTACTCAATAAAAGTTAGAATATAAGAACATGCATACTTTTACTAATTCAGGGTTTTTAAATAGCAGGAAATGCACTAATCCCAGAAATAAGACTTGTAGAACGTCAAGTTGAGAAG
>NW_007257179.1:0-1031 GCF_000164805.1 Carlito syrichta | reverse complement strand
TGGCAGTAGCTATAAGTAAGGGGCTTCCCAGTTCCAGGGCAGAGGAAGGGACCAAGGTTAGGCAAGTGGCCTGTCATTCACTCCTGTCTCCACTTCTTAGGTGCACACTCACAGATCCAGCTGGCACACTCTGGGGATGAAGTGAAGAAGTCTAGGTCCTCACTGAAGGTCTCCAGATACATCTTCACCAGCTACAGTATGGAATGTGTGCTACAGACTCCTGGACAAGACTTGAGTGGATGCGGTGGGTCAACAACAAAACTGGTGGCATATGTTATACATAGAAGTTCCATAACAGAATTCCCATGACCAGGGACACATCCACGAGTATAACTTACATGGAGTTGAGCAGCCTGACACCCGAGGACACAGCTGTCTATTACTGTACTAGAGAGAGTGTGAAAATTCACATCCTGAGAGTTCCAGAAACACTGAGGGAGAAGGCAGCTGTGTAGAATTGTAAGGTAATTGTTTTGTGTGTAGAATAAGGTGTTATGTATCCACAGAAAATGAACAATAGAAATATGTATAGATTCTAATTATACAAGAATTATTCTATTTAACAATCACCTTATGAGCAAAATTAATGTGAATAAAGTTCACAACTAACAAAAATATTCCAATGAAAGTTACAGAAAGTCAAAATACTATTATAGGAGTTACATAAAGATATTTCATATACATTAAAACGTCAGCCCATTAATAAAATAGAACACTGAAAAATAGAGCCTAAAATATATGAAAGCAAAATCGATTAAATTGAATGGAGAAATAGAGAGTTATGGAATAATAGTTGAAGACATTAGTATTCAAATTTCAGTAAGGGACACAAAACCCAGAATAAAGATAATAAAAGACAGGATTTTAACAACACCATCAGATGGTTAGTCTTTATAGACATATACAGAATACTCCAATTAATTTAAGCAAAGTACATATATTTCTCAAGTGTGAGCAGAATATTCTTCAAAGTATATCACATATAAGGAAACAAAGACAAGCACGTCTCCTTCAACAAATATAAAAACGAA
>NW_007257178.1:341307-385236 GCF_000164805.1 Carlito syrichta | reverse complement strand
TGACACTCACATATGCAATGGAAATATGAGTCAGCCTTCACAAAAAGAAAATCCTGCCATTTTGTGACAACACGGATAAACTTGGAGGACATTATGCTATGTGAAATAATCCAGACACAGAAAGGCAAATTCTGTATGATCGCATATATACATGGACTCTAAAAATTTAAACTCATAGAAATAGACAGTAGAAGGGTGTTTGCCTGGGGCAGGGGCTTGGGGAAAATGAGGAGATGTTAATCAAAAGATACAAAATTTCAGTTATAAGATGAATGAGTTCTGGGGATCTAATGTATAGTGTGGGTGGTGATGGACTTGTTAATTAATTTGATTGTGAGAAAGAATCATTACACAATGTATACATATATCAAATCATCACATTGTGTGCCTTGAATATATACAATCCTTATTTGGCAAAAGAAAAAAGAAAAAGAATAACTGATGCAAAAATTAAAAATAACTAAAGATGGCTGAAGCACCCAAGATATATAATATTTGATGTAAAGGTGACTTAAAAGTTAATTAAAATTTGAAGGGTTTTGTTAGTATAATTTAATTTTATCTCCTTAAAAACATGGTGTTTTCTATTGTTCACAATCTTTAAGCAATAATTTGAGAAAACTCAGAAAAGTGAAATATCTCCTAATAAGAAAACTAGATATCATCTAAAGTTTATATATACTGTAGGGAAAATAATATTACTTATGGGATATATAATTAGTAATGATTATAATACAATTGTTTTTAAAGAAAGAAAAAACAAAACTTTAAAAAAGTATGTGCTTAAACTAAATACCACTCTTTGTTAGGGAAACAGGATTAAGATATTTTTGAACATCTATTAAAAAAAAAAATTCCATGTCATTAGCTTGGCAAAATGAGGGTATAATTTTAATAAAAAGAAGAGGAAGAACTTTAATGATCTATCATAAGTTTATTAAATTTCTTAGAATATATTTGAAACAGCAGCATACTGGAGAAATTACCACATAGTTCATGTCTAAAGGCTAGATGAACTTTAGAAAGCAATGCAGCAATATGTATTTAAAACTCCAGGGCCTGACACAATGACTCACACCTTTAATCCCACCACTTTGGGATGCTGAAGTGGGAAGGTTGCTTAAGCCCAGCTGTTCAAGATCAGCCTGTGAAACAGAGAAAGATACCACCTCTACAAGGAAAAAAAAAAAAATTTATGCAGGTGTGGTGATGTGCACCTGTAGCCCCAGCTACTCAGGAGGCTGAGGTGGAAGGATCTTCTGAGCCCAAGAGGTCAAAGCTGCAGTGAACTTTGCCACTTCACTCCATCCTGGATGACAGAATGAGATCATGACTCAGTAAAAACAAAGCTTCAAAGGGGTCATATCATTTTATCTTATAATTTTACTTCTACTTATTATAAAGCATTAAGATTTGGAATGGGGAAACTGAATGAAAAAATGTTCATTAAACAAATCAGTATTGTGAATACTTCAAAAAATTGAATTTCCAATGAGGATCTGGTTAAATAAACTCATATAAAAATATAAGAAAATATATGTATATATCAATATTGTATATATAAATGTAAATAAATAAATAAAATCATATATACATATATTCTGTACATGTAAATATATATATTATGAATTTATATTTAAATATAGTTTGATACATCTTATGTATATTTATAAGTAAATATATTACTAGGTAAAATACATATTATACAAAATTTGCAGCCTTGAGAAATTCTTTTGCCATACAAAGAAGTGAAAAAAATCAGAAAAAACTTGTATATGAATTGAGAATGCAGATGTTTAAAATGATACAAAATGATTCATTGAAATAGAATGAAGATACACGAGGTGCCAGCCGAGCATTGTGATGCATTCCTGTAGCCCCAGTTACTTGGGAGACTGAGGCAGGAGGATCCCTTGAAGCGGGAGTTCAAGATCAGCCTGGGCAACATTGGGAAACTCTGTCTTTACAAAACAAACAAGCAAACAAAAAGAACACAACTTCAAGAGATAACTGAAGTACCAACAGTGTTCCTTTTCAGAAGTTGGAAGCATTTTTTTTCTTTTCTGTATTAAATTTTATACAATCGTTTCCATAAATAGCTTTAATATCTTATGAACAGAAAACAATATGCAGTAGATAATATTTTTAAAAAAAGAAACAAGAAGGAAAGTCTTCTGCTTTCATTCAGAATGTAAGCTGTTGCAACAATAACTTGGATAAGATACAAAATCAATCACTTGTAAAAATGAGTTGTGAATGCCAAGAACTCTAAATGAACTAGATTCCAGAAGTGGAAAAACCCTTCCTGTGAGTGAAGAGACCCGTGGCTGCACTTATCTCTAAGACCACTGTAGAAAGTGAACAAGTGGGCCATAGAAAGTAATAAAAAGAAAAGGGAAAACTTTTAAAATCAACTTTCAACATAAAAAGTTTGGCATGAGGGCTTAGAAGTACAAGGAATGATCCCTAGTCACAATGGGTTATTACTTACCAGCTAATTCTCTCCCATGAGGCCTTCATTGAGTGCAGGGAGGCACTATGCCAAAGGCTGGGGACAGGTGAGTGGGCTAGGAAAAATCCCTCAAAATGTACCGAGGGATAGCCCAGAGTGAAAGGCAGCAGATAGCTGAAGACATGGATCAAAACAGAGGAGCTAAGAGATATCCCTTGAGGCCCATGGAGCCCTGCTAAGAGCATGACTGTTGCAGCCCACAGACAGAAGGGCTAAGAGAAATCCCCCAGAGATGCACAGGTTTCATTGACTGCAAGGCAGTGGCATGACTGAAAAGAGCTAAGAAAGATTTCTTTGAGGCACAGAGAGCCTTCATCTAAAGCAAGACAGTGGTTAGCCAAAGGCTGGCAAAGCAGCAGGGTAGCTTAAGTTCTCTTAAGATGCTGAAAGCCTGGGCAGAGCTGGACAGTAAGGTCAAGTCCCAAGTGAGTAAAAAAGTGGGTAGATGGTTCAAAAAGCACAAGAGTTCTTCTGTGGCTTGGAAAACTAGACAAATGGATTAAAACATGTATCATGGCCACTAAAGTCTGTTGGTGTTAAGATCCCAAGGAAAAGGAAAAGTCTTTATTCCATTCTGCAAGCCTAAAACCAGAAAAAAAAAGCATCTGAAAAACAAAACAAAACTACAACAAAGTTCAGCCCTAATTTAACAATGAAGTAATTCAGTCTCCCCACCCAAGCAGACAAGAGACTTCCCTTTTCAGCATGTCAGTGTTATGTATTATAGTCCCTACTAGTCTTTTACCTACAAGGCCTATCAGGTAGTAATATTTTATAAGTCAGGGAACCCAAAGTCAAGAATATAAATAAGAACAGTAAAAGAGTTGATCTGGATGTTGGAATTTGTATGTAACTATTAATAGTAAAGTTATTAATAATAGCTACTATATATATTATATGATTTGGTGAAAATGATACATGTAACAAATAGAAAAAGCAGCAAAGAAAATTTTAAAAATAAATAAAAAGGAAATCCTACAACTGAAGACTGCAGTATAAAAATGAGTAGTTAATTTGATATGCTCAAACAGTAGATGGGACCTAGCATGAGTAAAGGACTTGTGAACCTGAAGAAAGGTCAGTAGAAATTACCTAACTGAAGCATTAAGAGCAAAAAGTGAATGATTAAAAGCAACCCACAGCCGGGCTCGGTGGCTCAGCCTGTAATCCCGTGCCTTTGAAAGGCTGAGGTGAGTGGAATGCCTGAGCCCGCGGGTTCGAGACCCGCCTGGGCAGCAAGACCTCATCTCTACAATAAATAAAAAAATCAGCTGGCCATGGTAGCGCGTGCCTATAATTCCGGCTACTTGGAAGGCTGAGGCGGAAGGATCGCTGGAGCCCAGCAGGTCGAGGCTGCAGTGGTCAGGAGCGGCCACTGTACTCCAGTCTGGGTGACAGAGTGAGACTCCAGCTCAAAAAAAAAAAAAAAAGGAGAGAAAAGCATTTCTGTGTACTTCCCACAATAAATCTTCATGCTCTGAGAATGAGTCAACACATTTCTAGGAGCAAAAACAACAAGAGGGCACGTTTAGTCTTTTGATGAAGCATCCTGACATGATTCAACAGCCATCAAATCACACGTGAGCATTGAGAGGCAGGACCCAGTCTGGGCGACAGAGTGAGACTCCAACTCAAAAAATAAAATAAAATAAAATAAAATAAAATAAAATAAAATAAAATAAAAGCAACCCATTTGAGACCTATGAGACAATATCTTAATTAACATATGTGAAGTTAAAAGAAAAGAGAGTGGAGTGAAGTAAGTATTTGAAGAGGCAATGGCGAAGAATTTTTTAAAATAGATGAAGCAAATCAATCCACAGGCCCAAGAAATTTGGCCAACTCTAAGTAGGATAAATAAAATAAAAACTATACTTAGACAGATCATAGTTAGCTTGCTGAAATAAAAGAAAAAAATTTAAAAGCCACGAAATAAAAAGGGCTCTTTATGTACAGACAAAGCACAGTAAGAAAGATGGCATTCATCAGAAACAATGACATATTTAAAGTGATTATATCTTTTAAGATAAAGGCAAAATAGTGATATTTGTCAGGCAGAAAAAAACATGAACGAATTTATCTTCACTAAACCTGAAGTATAAGAAATGTTCAAAAATGTTCTCTAGGCAGAACAAAAAATATACCGCATGGAAGCAAGAATTGACAGGAAGGATTGAGGAGTAATAGAATAGGTAAATGTATGGATACAAATGAAAGACTAAAAACAAAAAAACTATATGCATATACATATCGATTGCCATATTTGTATTTATATATGTAACACGTAAAAGTCTATTGGCAGTTTACAGAAAATATAGTGACTTCAATGTCCCTGGAAAGCATACATACAAAAATCTACAACAAAATACTAACAAACCAAATTTAACAGTACATTAAAAGGATAATTTACCTTGATCAAGTGGGATTTATCACAGGGATGCAAAGATGGTTCAACATATGCAAATCTATAAATATGACACACCACGTTAACATAAAGACAAAAATCATATATCCTCTCAATAAATACAGAAAGAATTTGACAAAATTCGATGTTTTTATGATAAAAATTTTCAATAAGTTAGATATAAAAGTGTGTACCTTTACACAAAAAAGGGCATAAATGACAAACCCACAATGAACATCGTAGTCAATGGTGAAGGGTTGAAAACTTTTCCCCTAAGATCAGGAACAGGACAAGGAGGCCTACCCTTGCCATGTCTATCCAACATAGTACTGGAAGTCCTGGTCAGAACAATTAAGGCAAGACAAAGAAATAAACAGGCATACGCGTTGGAAAAGAAGAAGTTAAATCGTCTCTGCTTACAGATGACATAATCTTATATTTATGTGAGCAAACCCAAAGACTTCACCAGATAATTGTTAAAACTAATACATTTAGTAAAGTTGCAGAATACAAAATTTACATACAAAAATCAGTAGTGTTTCTACACACTAACAACAAACTATCAAAAAAGAAATCAAGATAATCCCATTACAAAACTAAAAAATGAAAAAGAAATTAAGAGTAATTTAATTCAGGAAGTGAAAGACCTGCGTATTGGAGACTATAATGAATGAAGAAATAAAATACAAGTAAATGGAACAATATCCGTGTTTATAGATTGGAAGAATTAATATTGTTAAAATGTTTATGCTACCCACCAAATCTACAAATTCAATGCAGTCCCTTTAAAAATTCCAGTGACATTTTTTATAGATTTAGAAGGAAAAACAATTCTAAAATTCATAAGGAACCAAAGAACCCTAAATAGCCAAAGCAATCCTGAGCAAAAACAACAAAGTTAGAAGTATCACACTACCTGACTTTAAAATATACTGCAAAGCTATAGTAATCAAAACAGCATGGTACTAGCATAAAAACAGACACACAGACCAATGGAACAAGATAGAGAACCTAGAAATAAATCAGTACATTTACAGTCAACTGATTTTCACAAAGCTGCCAAGAACACATAGTAGAAGACGGACAGTCTTATCAATAAACGGTGTGGGAAAACTGAATACCCACATTCAGAAGAATGAAATTATACTTTTATCTCACACCATGTACAAAAATCAACTCAAAATAGATTAAAGACTTAAATGTAGGTTCTGAGACTTTAAAACTCATAGAAGAAAACAGAGAAAAAGCTTCATGGGATTCATCTGGGCAATGATTTTTTTGGATATGACTTCAAAAGCACAGACAACAAAAGCAAACATAGACAAACGGGACTGCATCAACTAAAAGCTGCACAGCCAAGGAGACAATCAACAAGAGTGAGAGACAAAAGTATGGTAGAAAATAGTTGCAAACCATCCTCTAATAAAGAGCTGATATCTAAAATACATAAGCAACTTAATAGTCAACACATACACACACACACACAAATAAATGAGTGAAGAATCTGAACAGATATTTTTCAAAATAAGACATACAACTAGCCAACAGGTGTATGACAAAATATTCAACATCACTAACCATCAGAGAATGCAAATGTTAACCATAATGAGCTATCACCTCATAACCATTAGAATGACTATTGTCAAAAAGACAAAAGATAACAGGTGTTGGAAAGAATGTGAAGAGAAGAGAACCCTTGCATACTAATGGTGAGAATGTAAGTTCGTAGCCACTATAGAGAGTAGTATGAATGTTGCTCAAAAAATTAAAAACAGATCACATCTTCCAGCAATTCCATTGGATATAGCTTAAAAGAAAATGAAATCAGTATGTCAAAGAGATATCAGCACACTCATGTTCACTGCAGCATTATTCACAATATCCAAGACATGGAATCAGCCTAAGTGTCCAGTAATAGGTGCACAGATAAAAAGTGGTGTATTACACAAAGAATTACTATTCAGACTTGCAAAAGAAGAGACACCTATCATTTGGGGCAACATAGATAAACCTGGAGGATATATATATATTTTTTTGAGTTGGAGTCTCACTCTGTCGCCCAGACTGGAGTGCAGTGGCTGCTCCCGGCCACCACAGCCTCGACCTGCTGGGCTCCGGCGATCCTTCCGTCTCAACCTTCCGAGAAGTCAGAATTACAGGCATGCACTACCACGCCTGGCTAATTTTTGATTTATTGTAGAGCTGAGGTCTCACCAAGATGCCCGGGCGGGTCTCGAACCCACGGGCTCAGGCAATCCACTCACCTCAGCCTCCCAAAGTGCGGGATTACAGGCTGAGCCACTGAGCCCAGCAACCTGGAGGATATTAAGTGAAATAATCCAGGCACAGGAAAACAAAACACAATCTCACTTACATGTGGAGTGTAAAAAATGTTGAAATCAAGTAGAGAGTAGAACGATAGTCACCAGGGGCCAGGGAAAAGGGTCACTGGGGAGATGTTGGCCAAAGGATACAAAAGTTTAGTTAGGTGAAATAAGTTCCATGATGTATTGTACAGCATGGCAGCTATATTTAATAACAACGTGTTGTATTCTTGAAAATTGCTAATAGTTTTTGTGTTCTCATCACAAAAATATAGACACGTGAAGCAGTGAATATGTTAATTAGCACGATTTAACCATTCTGCAGTGTATACATATTTCAAAATGGCACATAATACATAATAAATATCTAAAATTTTATGTGTCAATTTAAATGAAATAGTTAATGAAAGACATAATGGTCTCTTATTACAAGTTTTATAACACATATATAAGAAAATATTTAAGTAAATAAGAAAACTGAGACTGGGGTGCAAAACAGAAGTATATGGTTGTAAAATGATCGTATTTGTAAAATATTTGAATTTTATTTCAGTGTAGGTTCTGATAAATTAAGGATGCTGAGTTAAACAAATAAACAAACAATCTGCTCTCACATAGCAACGATCAACACAGAAGGCTCCTGTGACCACATATGTGGAGATTTTCCCCATAAAAAAGCAAGCAATCTGCAGCAGACACCCTCTGGGTACCCCCCAATTCAATTCGTTTCTAACACTGTCTACCTGGAGATAGCATCAGACGGCACAGGTTGAGGACTCAGTTCTACAAGACTGCCTTCCCCTCAGATGCCGATAGCAAGTCCAGACCTTCAGAAATTCGGATGAATCAACCTCCTCTTTAGGCTTGGTTAATTTGCTAGAGCAACTCAAAAAGCTCAGGGAAACCCTTACCTACATGTACCTCATATTCAAAGGATATTTTAAGGGATACAGATAAAAGCCAGGTGAAGCACAGGGGAAGGTCTGCAACGGTCCAGCAGGCGCTTTCATTCCCATGGAGTTGGGCTGCACCACCCTCCTGGCACTTGGATGAGTTCACCTTCATGCTAGCCTCCATGAGTTCAGTCGTCCAGCAGCCATTCATACCACGTCTTCTGGGCTTTTAAGGAAGACTTCATGGGATAGGCATGATTAAAGCATGGGCAATCCTTGCTGGGTTTTCCTGCTCGGTCGATTAGTATGAGGTGATACCCTTTTTGCCCAACCACATTTCTACATAGCTGTCCAATCTTGAAAGGTTCCAGACTACAGGATTTCACTTATATAACGTTATGAAATGACAAAATTATAGAGATGGAGAACAGATTAATGGTTGCCAGGTGTTTGGGATTGTGGGGAGAGGCGGGTGTCACTGTAAAGGGACAGTACAAGGGAGAACTCTAAAATTATTCTGCATCTTGATTGTGGTAATGAGTACAGAATGTACATATGATAAAATGACAGGAGACATAAATAGGCACATTGTACCAATGTCAAATTTATAATTTTGATATTTTAGTTTAATTATGTAAGATGTAACCATTGGAGAATACTGAGTAAAGGGAACCTGGGACCTTTCTCACTATATTTTCTACTTCTAGTAAATCTATAATTATTTTAAAATAAAAAATTAAAAAGGAACGAACCATTTATACATGTAAAAATGTTAATGAATATCTTTTAAAAGTCAGTTGGCAAAAAAAAAGCATATACTACATTTTATGCTTTCAAGAAGCCTAAGAACAGTCAATAAGTATATGAAGTATGTGAATGGAGAAAACTAATTTATGGTAACAGAAATTGCAAGAGTAGTTATCTGTGGGTGGATGGGTGGTGGGTGGTTTTTTGACTAACAAGGGGCCAAAATGAACTTGGTTTGTCAAAACCCATCAAAATGCTTGCTTAAGAGATAAGTTTTATTGCATTTAAATTATAGCTCAAAAAAGTTCAAGAGAACTAGAATTCATATTCCAAAAATGACATTTAAAAAAAGTTTCCTGGGAAAATAGTCCTTTAACATAAGTGATTATCTCTTCCACTCCAGCGAGAATTTTTTGAGCGCCTCTATGTAATGTACACCATTGGCTATTCTGTCTCCTTTGGTTCCCTGGCTGTGGCCATCCTCTTCATTGGCTACTTCAGGTAAGTGATGCCCAGCCACTTTCTCTATGAAAGGACATATTCTGTTTTCTATTCATAGAAGACCTAGAGGTCTCACAATCTGTGCCTCAAGGTATTTTCCCCAAATGTAAGTTTTTGAATTCAGTCTACTGTCATTATATTATTTAACTAATAATTTTTCAGGACAAATTCAGGTTTTGTTTGTTTAAAAGCTTAAAACATCAAAGCAGTGTGAAACCTTTAGGCCTACAAGTATGCACTGAAGGATATTTGTTTGAAAAGTGATACAGCATGGAGTTGGATAAGCTCCCAAATGATTTTGGTGCCACTGGATCAAAATTAATCTTAAGTAATCTTCAAAATTATCTGATGACAGCACACAGAGAAAAAGTATTTATTGCTTTTTGGGGGGTTTATTTTTCATCCACTTAAACAAGTGTCCAATCCCATTCAACTCGATCTAAGTCAGCACACAATTTTGACCACCAATACAGTCAGTTTTCCTTATTGGGGAGTTCTGCATTCCCAGATTCAACAAACAGCAGATGGAAAATATTTGGGGAAAAAAAGGCTGCATCTGAACTGAATATGTACAGACTTAATTTTCTTGTCATTATTCTCAAAACAATACAGTCTAACAAGTATTTATGTAGCAGTCACATTGTATTAGATATTATAGAGATCATTTAAAGTACACAAGAGATGTGGTTGTAAACAAACACTATATTATTTTATGTAAGGGACTTGAGCCTCTGCAGATTTTGGAATCTGTGTGGGGTCCTGTGTGGGAGTCACTGCTGAAGGGGGTGGGCTCACTGGAGGAGGTGGGCTGACCGGCGATGGCAGCAGTATCCCTGGGTGTCTTTCTCTGTGTCTAATGTCATCCATAGCTACACACTGACTATTTTTCTCCATAGACGATTGCATTGCACTAGGAACTATATCCCATATGCACTTGTTTGTGTCTTTTATGCTGAGAGCTGTGAGCATCTTTGTCAAAGACAGAGTGGTTCATGCTCACTCAGGGGTGGAGGAACTGCAGTCGGTAATAATGCAGGATGACCTACAAAATTCCGTTGACGTGCCTACTGTGGACAGATCACAATATGTAAGTGTTTCCACCATTTTCTCCCATTACCGATTTGTATACACTACAGATAAGGACACTTTTACAGCCTACTAAAATGTGTTAATTGGTTTGTTTGTCTCTGAACTCACTAAGATAGACTGCTGACTTGTACAGTGATGTTTTTCTCCCTCGATTCTTCCTTCTTATAACTCATCGTTTTAGATCCTTAGAAGTGCTTGTATGCTCCCCTCAAGAACGCTCTGGCATGGGGACTTGAAAAAGTACATGACTGGATGGCACTGGATGTTCGGACTGTAGCAACTGTTGTGGCTTACAACTTTTAAAGATGGAAAACTTACCAGCAAAACCAGGAGCTTAGTATTTAAAAGCCCATGATATTTAGTTTCTTTATTAAAGACTCAAAGATTGTTTCCAAAATAAAATGTATGGTACTAATTCTGCCCTTAAATATCCCTGTATTAGTAAAACAACCACCCAATAATTAAGTAAAATAGGCATAGTAGATTGATTGTCTTGATGGTGTGGATCGATACTCTGTATCTGTGCCTTTGCCCAGTTAACTCTGTAGTCCCTGCTGATTCTGATTCTGGACTGGCTCTGTGACGCACTGTGTCCAACGACAGAAGAAAGTGGAAGTGCTAGTGAGCCAGTTGAGAGTAGACTTCTATAAGTCAACCAGACAAAATGAGTCTCAGATCAGAACCTCCCAGCCATTTCACAGATTTATAAGCCAATCCATAACATTCATGTTAAATGCTTCTTGTTTTGAGTCACTAACTTTTGGGACAGCTGGGACCAAAATAAAATAAATTCAAAGTAGAAATATGGGTATTTTCTTCTTTATGCTTTTCTGTACTATTTTTAACATTCCCAGTGACTATGTGATGTTTTAATAAAGAGAAAAAAATAAGAAAAAGTGAATTTTTGTGACGTCAAATAGAAAAAAAACATTTCAAAAAGAGAATCAAATTCAGTCTTAAAAAATATTCCATTAAAATAGCTTTGTTTTGTTTTCTTAAGTCTTGATCTTCCTATGTACAGTAGACCTATTAGACTATAATAAAGAAACTGAAGACTTACTTTTTCTGTTATGATGTTGGCATCCAGTAAAATGAAGAGTTCTAATGTGATGCAATTCTGATTTGTTTGTAATAGATCGTGTGCAAGACTGCTGTTGTGATGTTTATTTACTTCTTGGCTACAAACTACTATTGGATCCTTGTGGAAGGTCTCTACCTGCATAGTCTAATCTTCGTGGCTTTCTTTTCAGACACCAAATACCTGTGGGGCTTCATCTTGATGGGCTGGGGTAAGGTATTTATATTTCTTTTCCTTTTAAACTGGATTATAGTCTTGAGCACTTTCTTTTTTTTTTTTTTTTGAGTTGGAGTCTCTGTCACCCAGACTGGAGTGCTGTGGCCGCTCCCGGCCACCGCAGCCTTGACCTGCTGGGCTCCGGCGATCCTTCCGCCTCAATCTTCCAAGGAGCTGGAATTGCAGGCATGCGCTACCACTCCCGGCTGATTTTTTGATTTATTGTAGAGATGAGGTCTTGCTGCCCAGGTGGGTCTTGAACCCATGGGCTCAGGCAATCCACTCATCTCAGCCTCCCAAAGGCGCGGGATTACAGGCTGAGCCACCGAACCCAGCCTTGAGCACTTTCTATTCTGTTTATCAACAGCATTCCTTCAGCAATTTTCCTAAAATAATCCCTTTCCTTCTTACCTTTATTTTTCTTTTTCTCTTTCATTGTGTATCGTTAGATGAAAATTATTAAAATCAAGTATTAAATTCTCCTAGTGATAGCAAACTCTTCAAGTTAATTTATGGTTAGTGTTCTTGGGCCAGATTTTTGAGACAATTCTTTGGAGGAAATATAAAAAAGCATATTGTGAGTCATACACATTTGAAACTGCTGTACTCATGCCTTACACCAGTGTCCTGTTTTATTAATAACTTCATCTTACTGTTCTTGATTTCTAAATGTCTAAGCTGTAATGACATATCTTTGATTTGTATTTTGAGGTCATATGATGGGAATACCAGAAAAGAATTTATAGGACCATCTTGACTTTTAGAAGGAAATTATTCAAATTACTTTTGATATGAGTAATTTTACAAAGAATACTTAGCTCTCATTCTAAAAATGATTTATCTGTATTGGAGGGATTATTGGATTAGATTCTAACTCAACATGCCTGGAGAAAAATAATTTGTTTGCTTGCTAAAACTTATGGGAAATTAAAACTCATGTGATTAAAATTTAGAAGAGGCTGGAGATTGACAATCACAGATCTCAGTTATTTTATTATGAAAGCAATTCAGGGAATGAAGGAACTGATAAATACCATAAAGAAAAAAAATCAAACAGAACTTCCAGAGAATACTATAAATATATATAGTATATATTTATAATATATATACATAATATATATTTACTTATGGAATTTCAAAATACAGCTGAAAGCTTTAATACATTAGACCAAGGAGAAGAAATAATTTCAGAATCTGAAGACTTGTCTTTCAAACTAGCTGAATCAGAAAAAAAAATTAATAAAATATTTTAAAAAGCAAACAAAGTCTTTGATAAATATTGGATTATGTAAAATGGCCAAACCTATGACTTATTGGCATTATTGGAAGAGAAGAAAGAAATAAAACAATCCGAGAAACATATTTGAGAGAATAATTCAGGAAAATTTTCCTAGTCTTACTAGAGATTTAACATCCAAATACAGGAAATTCAGAGAACACCAGTGAGATACTATATAAGGCAGACATCAAAAGGCATACAGTCATCAGAATATCCAAGGTCAATGCTAATAGATAAATAAGTAAATAAATAAATACATCTTAAAGGCAGATAGTGAAAAGGGTCAAACCATGTATAAAAGAAAGCTGATCAGGCAAACAGAGGTCTTCTCAGGAGAAACCCTATGAGGTAGACTAGATTGTACACATATTTTTAGTCTCCTTAGAGAAAAGAAACTGTTAACCCAGGATCTTTTTTTTTTTTTTTTTTGAGTTGGAGTCTCACTCTGTCGCCCAGACTGGAGTGCAGTGGCCGCTCCTGGCCACCGCAGCCTCTACCTGCTGGGCTCTGGTGATCCTTCCACCTCAGCCTTCCGAGTAGCCGGAATTACAGGCATGCGCTACCATGCCCGGCTGATTTTTTTTTTATTTATTGTAGAGATGAGGTCTCACTGCCCAGGCAGGTCTTGAACCCGCGGGCTCAGGCAATCCACTCACCTCAGCCTCCCAAAGGTGCGGGATTACAGGCTGAGCCACCAAGCCCGGCAACCCAGGAATTTTATATTCTGCCAAACTAAGCAGAAATAAATGAAGGAGAAATAAAGTGTTTCCCAGACAAGCAGACACTAAGAGAATGTCACTACTAGACCAGCCCCACAAGAGTTGCTCAAAAGAGGTTTAAACATGAAAAGTAAAGAATGATACTCACCACTAGCGATAAAAACATAAATGCAAAACTCACATAGCCTATAAAGCAGTTACCCAGTTGAAACCCCAAAACTACTAACTAACAACACTATGACAGGAATGAAATGTCACATGTTGATATTAATCTTGAAAGTAAATGACCTAAATGAACCACTTAAAAGATGCAGAATGGAAAACTGGATTTAAAAGCCACATGTACTAGTTAAACACACATTCAGAGTTAGAGTAAAAAGTGGAAAAAGATGTGTTATAAAGTGGACAACAAAAGTGAGCAGAAGTAGCTATTCTCATAGCAGGTGAAACAGTCTTTAAGCCAATAACAGTAAAAAAAAAAAAAAGACAAAGAAGGGCATTATATAATGACTCAACCAGAATAATTTCACTATCCTAAATATATCATGTACCCAACACCAGAGAAACCAGAATCTTAAATAAAATGCAACTTGACCCTATGAAAACAAATTGATGGTAATTCAGTGATAGCAGGGACTTCAATACTCCACAAATATTGCTTGACAGATTACTGATGCAGGAAATTTAAAAGGGAAATACTTGACTTAAACTGGATTATAGACCAAATGGACATTTACAGAATATTTTACTCATAGTTGCAGAATATACATTCTTCTCACCTGCGCATGAGCATTCTCCAAAATTGACCATATGCTTGGCCATAAAGCAAGTTCTAGCAAATTCAAAAAATTAAAAACTATATCACGTATCTTCCCAGACCACAGTGGAATAAAATTAGAAATCAATACCAGGAATAATGTTCAAAACAAAGGATTAATGAAATGAAAAGTTGGTTCTTTGAAAGGATACACAAATTGTCAGACTGTTAGTTAGACAGACTGCTAACAAGAAATGAGAGAAGATTCAAAAAAGCCTAATTAGAAATGGTAAAGTTGGCATTACAAATGATTCCATGAAAATACAAAAGCTCATCAGACTGCTATGAAAACCTCTATGCATACAATGTAGAAAACCTAGAGGAAATAGATAAATGCCTGGAATTATAAAAACTCCCAAAATGAAACCAAGGAGAAACAGAAATTCTAAGCAGAACATTAATGAAATCAAATTAGTAATAAAAATATTTCAGCAAAAAAATTTTCAAGAAGAGAAGGATTCACAGCCCAATTTTGCTAGAGGTACAAAGAAGAACTGCTACTGACCTCACTGAAACCCTTCCCAAAAACAGAGAAGGAAGAATTTCTCCCTAGTCATTCCCTAAATCCAGTATCACCCTAATACTGAAATCAGGGAAAGAAACAACTATAGGCTAATATCCTTGATGAACATACATGTAAAAATCCACAAAAAATACTAGCAAACTGAATCCAACAGCACATCAAAATTGAATTTATCACAATCAAGTGTGTTTTTTCTAGAGACACAAGGATGACTCAACTTACACAAATCAATAAATGTGATTCACCACATAAATAGAACGAAGAACAAAAACCATATGATCATCTTAATAGAATCAGAAGCAGCATTTGGCAAAAATCCAACATCCCTTCAAGATTGAAACCCTCAGTAAACTGGATGGCAAAGGAGCATACCTCCAATAATAAGAGCCAGCTATTTGTTGTTAACCCATAGCCAACATCCTACTGAATGAGAAAAAGTTAAAAGCATTTCTACTAAGAACTGGGTCAAGACAGGGGTGACAACTCTCACCACTTTGATTCAATGCAGTAATGGAAGCCCTAGCCATAGAAATCAGGCAAGAGAAATAAGTTAAAGGTATCCAGACTGGAAAAGCAGAAGTCAAATTACTGCTGTTTGCTGATGACATGATAGTATATCTAGAAAGTAAAGACTCTTTCAGAAGACTCTTATACTTTTTGAGCAACTTCAGTAGTCTCAGATTACAAGATCAATGTACTAAAATCTGTAGTTTTTCTATACACCAATAACATTCAAGGTGAGAACCAAATGAGATTGCCCATTTACAATAGCTGCAAATAAGTAAAATACCTAAGAATACATTTAACCAAGGAAGTGAAAGATTTAACAAGGAGAACTGCAAAAGTCTGATTAAAAAAATCAGAGATGACACAAAAAAGGAAAAACAACTCCTGCAAACTAGTTCAGCCTCTACAGAAAACAGTGTGGCGATCTCTAAAAGAACTAGAAACTGACCTTTCATATGACCCAGCAATCCCCTTTTGGGGAATATACCCTAAATCACTCTATAAAAATATTTAAATGACTTTATAAAAAAGACATCTGCACACACATGTTTACTGCAGCATTATTCACAATAGTGAGCCAACCATGCTGCGCATCGAAACCGGACTGGATAAAAAAAATGTGGTGCAAATACATGATGGGATATTACACAGTCATAAAGAAGAGCAAAATTATGAATTTAACAGTAATTTGAATGGATTTAGAGTCTATAATACTCAGTGATTTATCTCAGAAACAAAGAACTGAGTACCACATGTTCTCACTCATACGTGGACCCTGAACATTTTCCATAATTCTATAAGAAAGAGATTGGCAGTAGCCAGAAACTGCCAGGGGAGAGGGGAGAGCACATAATATTAACAAGGGTACCTGACCTCAAACCAGGCAAAGTGGGGACCAAAAGGAGTCCCAAACTTTACCTATATGGTGACCACTTTTATATCTAATCCTGAATTATACCCTACATCTTTAAAATAAAAGAATAAAAGAAGAATCAACATCATTAAAATGACCATATGCCCATAGCAATCTACGTATTTAACACAATTCCTATTAAATTACCAACTTAATTTTTCACAGAATTAGGAAAAACAATCCTAAAATGCGTATAGAAGTAAAAAAAAAAAAAAAGCCTAAATTGCCAAAGCATTCCTAAGCAAAAATAACAAATATGGATGTGTCACATTTCCTGAGTTCAAATTATAACAAGGTAATGAAAACAGGATGGTACTGGTACAGAATTTGACATGTAGATAAATGGAACAGAATAGTGAACCCAGAAATAAAGGCACATATCTGTAACCAATTGATCTTCAATAACATTGGTCAGAATAGACAATAAGGAAAGGATACCCTGTTCAATAAATGGTGCTGGGAAACTTGGATAGCCATATGCAGAAGAATAAAACTGGGTCCCTATTTCTCACCATATACAAAAATTAACTGAAGATGAATAAAATACCTAGGCCTAAGACCTGAGACTGTAGAAATCCTGTAAGAAAACTTAGGAAGTCCTCTTTTGGACGTTGGCCCAAGTAAAGAACTTATACTGAAGATTCTAAAAACAAATGTAACAAACACAAATTTAGAATTATTAAGCTTAAAAGTCTGCACAGCAAAAGGAATAATCGACAGAATCCATAGGCAACCTGCAGAATTGGATAAAATATTTGCAAATTATGCCTGTGATAAAAGACTAATATCCAGAATCTGCAAAGAACTCCAACAACTCAAACAAAAAACAACCCACAAACAAACAAACATTAATAACTGGGCAATAGAATGAACAGACATTTGGCAAAAGAAGAAATACAAGCAGCCAATAAACAAATAAAAAAGTTCTCAACATTCCCTATCATAAAAGAAATGCAAATCAAAACCACCATGAGATGCTTTATTCCCCTAGCCAGAATGACTATTATTAAAAAGTCAAAAAACAACAGATGTTGGTGAGGTTGTGGAGAAAAGTGAATGCTCATACACTGTAGGTGGGAATGTAAGCTAGTTCAACTCCTGTGGAAAGCAGTTTGGATATTTCTGAAGGAAATAAAAATAGATCTACCACTTGGCCTAGCACTCTCACTGCTGGGTATATACCCCAAAGAGCCCAAATCACTCCACCAAAAAGATATCTATACTTGTGTGTTTATTGCAGTGCTATTTGCAATAACAAAGTCATGGAACCAAAATAAATGTGCATCAAAAGTTGACTGGATAAAGAAAACACGATATATTCAAAACGTAGACTGCTATGCAGACATAAAATAGGATGAAATCTTGTCTTTTGCAGCAAAATAAATTGAGGTGGAGTCCATTATCCTAGGTGAACTAACTCAGAAGCAGAAAATTAAATATCACACATTGTTATGTATACGTGGGACATAAAGATGGAAATAATAGGCACTGCAGACTCCAAAGTAAGGGTGAGTGGGAGGAGGGTGAGGATTGAAAAATTACCTGTGGTGTACATTGTTCAATAATGGTACACTCGAATCCCAGTTCCCACCATGATGCAACGTGCTGATGTAACAACAAACACTCACGTGTACTCCCTGAAATTAAAATGAAAAAGGAGAAAAAGTAATATTATGCTTGGAAAAAAGTACTATAGGTTAGATAAAAATATTTATTTCTCCCTTTTTAAGGTGCTTCCTTGCTTCTGAAATGTCTTGTTTCCATTATTGTCTCTATGCATCCATTTAAACTTCTTTCATAAATGCCACATAATGAAAAGTCATCTGTTAAATGTTTCAGTCCTCTATTGCATTGTTTCACCAAAGTTATGGTTTTGGTTCAATATCAGAGTCTAGTCAACTGTAACAGGAACTGAACAGTCAACTTTTACTGGGAACAAAGGACTTGTGGAAAGTCAGTATAATGACTTTGATAGCACAAGCTCAGGAGGTATTCAGCATTTATGAAGGACAAATATCTTATGCTCAAATCACTAAACTAACACAGCAGTCACTCTTTGTTAAGCTACTGATGCATGCAAATACTTCTATTTTGAGCTACTATGAACCGAAAAAGAAAAAAAAAAAAAAAAAGAAAGAGGCTTAACTACTCAAAACTTACCGATTTCATAACTGGCTATATAGCCTCTTTAGTCTCTCTCTTTTAGAGAGAGAGAGTTCTAATGTTTTAAAACAACTGCATCCCTCAACTTCTGATGAACTCCCCTCCCTCCTTTTTGTTTCACTCCTTGAAAGCATGTGGTTGTTAATGTGGCAGGAATCAAAGTAAATGCACCAACCATTGCCTACCTCTGACCCTAGAAACTTCAGTTTTCTTCTGGCTTTTTCTTACTTCTCTCAAATAAAAATTGGGCAATTGTCATCTTCAGACTTTCCGGAACAAATAATATCCATGTTCTCACATAATTCTCAAGTTGACATGATGAAAATTTAAGTAGACTTTTCTTGTTCACATATCAATAGAGTTCAGGTCTGTTTTTCTCTTTCAACTGCTAATAGTATGTTCTTAGGCGTGGTGAGTATGAGGGGAAAATGTTAATTTAAAAAAAAAATACAGTCTCTGAATCCTTTTCTGATTGCAGGTTTTCCAGCAGCGTTTGTTGCAGCATGGGCTGTGGCAAGAGCAACCCTGGCTGATGCAAGGTAAGGGGAAAGAAGAAAAAAAGAGAGACAGCCTTTGCCATTCTCAAGACGCAGACTTCCTGCTCAGAATTCACATTTGCTGCTATTCTTGATGCCATTACTCTTTAGGGATGTCATGTGGGAAATTACCTTGATGCATTACACTACCAGCAAGATATTCCAGAGATCATGGAAAGGAAGATTCATGGCCAGATTAAGATGTTTAAACTTCTTGGTTTATGAAATAATCTTAAAAATATAGTGTGAAATGCAAAAGGAAAGAGATGGATAAGGCAATCCACTGAGGATGGAGCACAAGCAAGTGGATACACCACTTCATCTCTGGAATTGGCAGTGTTTATACTTCCTCTCATACTCTCTGCCACATCACCTTTCCTTGCTGGTTATGATGTTGTGAGGACCAGAGGTGAGGTGGCAGGAAGGGAACCTACAAGCAGAAGGTGCACAGGGCCCGTGACACACACATTCTGTCTTAGAGAGACACGGGAACAAGTACCTTGGCTTTCTTTCTTTTTTCTTTTCTTTTTTTTTTAGCGATAGCTTTCTAATTAGCCTACTGAGTAACTCTGGGTTTTATGTGTGATTCTTGTCTTGGATAAAGGACATGTAAGAACAGGTTTTGCTAATCATTAGTTGAATTAAGACCTCAAGAATAGTTGGCACTTCCTGTGTATTAGGGATAGTTGGTGGATCTTGTATATTTAGGATATCATGATCTTTAGTACTCAGTTGCCTCGTATACCTTTAGAACCTACTTATGGGCTCTACTTATTAATAGCTTATCTATATTAAATGTAAACTTTGGGTTTCGTCTATCCCACTTATCTTCTTATCTTCAATAGCAGAATTTATTCTGTTTCATGTTAAAGCAAATGCATATGAGAAGTGGAATCTACCTCTAACTGTGAGTCATTAGGATTTTTCCAGCAGCATGGGGCTAATTTAATGCAGCATTTTAAAATTGTGGGCAATGATGATCGGTGATGATGGTAAATTACTTTTTCTTTAGATTTTGACAGACCTGAGTTTAAGTCTTAGTTCAGCTGCTGCTAGTTTGGGGACAGTGGCAAAGACACATGACCTCTTTCTGTATCCATTCCTCATTTAGAAAACAGAGATAATAATACATGCATGTCACGGGCTCTGCAACCACAATACAGGTGAGCAGCATGCACTCTGTGCTCCCCTCGCCCTTCCATCCCTTCCACTTTTCACTAAGAGGATTTTCCAGCTTCAGGCTCCCAGTGTGGTAGCCCCACAAATGTCTGAACACTGCTCCAAGGCTCAGTACCCCTTCTTAGAGCTCATTGTCAGAGGTCATCAGTAAGCCCTTTTGCAAACACGTCTGCTGCCATCACTGCCTCTGCTGTGCCCATCCTTACTGCTCCTGCTCCAGGGAGAGAGCAGGTGAGCTGTGCACTTTCATGGGCCCACAGCACAGATTCCATGGCCACAGTATAGAGAAGTAGTGAGCGATCTGCACATACTTCAGCGCCCCTGCCTCCTCTGCTTTTTGCCAGATGGGGCTCACCTACTTCTGGCCCCCAGTGCAGAGGCCTCACCTCTGCCTGTATACTGAGGCCAAGACCTGGCACCCTCTCTGAGAGCGCAGATACATAAAGTTGCTCGCAAGTCTTTTGCAGCCGCCACTGCCATTGCCTGCTCTTGTTCTTAAGCTCTATATATTGGTCTGCAACCTGAACTATACCACCTAACAAAAATATACTGCTACAACAAATATTGTCTGAGATAGTCACTGTGCAATCTTATCTGCAACCAAGGAACCTGTACAGAGCAGTGGCCCTCTGAATGTACCCAAAACAAAGTCAATTGACTACACACAACACACGCCACAGCTATACTCAAAAGGGAAAAAAGAAAAAGAAAACCAAGCTAAACTAAAAACCCATCTCATGATAGCAAGCTTAAAAAAATTAATAAAATAAGCAGCACCCTCAGATGTGAAGTAACTAGCACAATAACTCTGGTACTACAAAAACCAAATGATTGCACCAGCAACCTAGCAATGACTTTTAACCAAAATCAATTGTCTGGAGTGACAGATACAGAATTCAGAATAAGGATAGCAGAAAAACTCAGTGAGATCCAAGAGAAAGTGAAAATCCTAAACATGGAAGACATAGTAACAACCTAGGAATTAAAAGATGCCATGACCCTTCTCAAAAAGGAATCAAACTGAACTTCTGGAAAATTCACCTCAGCAATTTAGAAAACAAAGTCACAAATCTTAACATTCCCAGGCAGAAGAAAGAATTTAACAGCTTAAAGACTGTTCCTTTTAATTAACTCAAAGATTTTTTAAAAAATGAACAAAGCCTTCAAGAAATGAAATTATGCAAAGAGATCAAACCAATGATTTATTGTCATTGCTAAAAGTAAAGAAGAAGGTAAAAGCACCTTGAAAGATGTACTTGAGGTCATAATTCAAGAAAACTTCCTCAATCTTGCTAAAGACATCACCATGCAGAAACAAGACATTCAGAGAACTCCTTCAGGATATTAAATGAGACCACCATCCCCACAGTGCATTCTTATAGCAGACTATCCAAGATCAGTGTGAAAGAATAAATTCTAAAGGCAGCTAGAGAGAAGGACCATATCACCTATAAAGGGAGACCCATCAGACTAACAGCAAACTTTTCAGCAGAAACTCTACAAGCCAGAAGAGAGTGGGAGTCCATTTTTAGCATTTTTGCAGGGAAGAAACCTCAGCCAAAAATTTCTTACCCACCAAACTAAGCTTCATAAATGAAGATGTCATAAAGTATTTCTCAAACAAGCAACCCTAAGAGATTTTGTCACTATCATATTGGCCCTACAAGAGATACTTAAGGTAGTTCTAAACATGGAACCAAAGAATGATATTTCCTACCACAAAAGCATACATAACCACATAGCTCACAGACTCTATAACCACACAACCAAGGCTATGAAACAACTAGCTAACAACACTATAAGAGGAAGAAAACCTCAACTGTCAGTATTAACCTTAAATGTCAATGACCTAAATGCCTCACCTAAAGGACAAAGAGTAACATGTTGCACTGAACAAACAAACAAACAAACAAACAAAAAACCACACTGAGATCTATCCTTTTACTGCCTTCAGGAGACCCATTTCACATTTAAAGACACCCATAAGCTCAAGGTAAAGGGATGGAGAAAGATCTATCATGCAAATGGAAAACAAAAAAGATAAGGGGTTGCTATTCTAGAATCAGATAAAACAAAGTTTAAACCAATAATAGCAAAATATTACAATGCAGGAAATTATATAATGATAAACAGATCAAGTCAACAAGAAGACTTAACTATCCTAAATATATGTACAACCAATACTTGTGAGCACCAGATTTATAAAGAAATTACTACTAGACAATAAAAGACTTAGCAACACAGTTATAGTGGCGGTCTTCAATATACCACTGACAGAATTAGACAAATCCTTGAGGCAGAAGACCAACAAAGTAATTCTGCACTTAAATTAACCAGTTGACCAACTATATCTAATAGACATCTGTAGAAAACTTCCTCCATCAGTCACATAATATATATTCTTATCAGCATATGGAACATTTACTAATAACAACTACATGGATAGTCCTAAAGTAAGTCTCAATAAATTCCAAAAAATCAAAATCATACCAAGCACCATCTCATACTACAACAGAATCAAAATAAGAATTGATATCAGGAGGTACTCTCCAAAACACACAAATACATGGAAATTAAACAACTTGCTCTCAAATGACTTTTGAGTAAACAATGAAATCAAGACAAATAAAAAATATTTGAAGCAAATGAAAATAGGGACACACATATCAAAACTTCTGGACTGCCTCAAAAACAATGTTAAAATGAAAGTCTATGGTGCTAAATGCCTGCATCAAGATATTAGAAAGATCTTAAACAACCTAATGTCATACCTAAAGAACTGAAAAACAACAAACTAAACTCAGAACTCGCAGAACCAAAAAGTACCTAGAATCAGATCAGAATTAAATGAAATTGAGACACACACACACACACACCACACACACACACACACACACACACACACACATGATCAACAAAATGAACAGTTGGTTCTTTGAAAAGATGTACAAGATTGTCAAACCACTGTCCAGATTAACTAATAAAAAAGGGAGAAGATCCAAATAAGCACAGTCAGAAAGGACAAAAACATGAAAAGCAATCCCATAGAAATGCAAAACATTCTCACAGACTACTAAGAACACCTCTGTGCTTGTAAGCTATAAATTCTAGAGAAAATGGATAAATTCCTGGAAGCATACAGCCTCCCAAGATTGAACAGGAAGAAACTGAAACCCTGAATAGACCATTAATGAGCCACGAAATTGAATTAGACAGTGTTGTCTACTGGCACATGTTTCTCTTCTTCACATGATTTAAATTAAATATATCTATATTTATTGATGTTCCGAAATGAAAACCATAGCTAAAAATGCTCTACCTCTTTAGTATGTTTAATGTCTACTATTCCACTCTATAAAATCTTCATCAAATTCCTGTCATTTACTATGCATATTACATCATTTCTCTTTCTTATCCACCATCTTATTTCCCTTGATGTGCTTGTGCCACTGTCTCATTTTTCCAACAAGCTGAATTTCAAATGGGAATGAGTGAAATTCTCTGTTTTACAGTAAAGAACTCTCCAAGACATATTGATCAATTCTTATGGATCCATTTGGTCATTTTTTTCCTCCTCATTTGCTCAGTGTCTGTTAACTAGATAAATTTGAGTTAATGCAAGTTTTGAGTAACTGAGATAAAATTTGAGTTTATGCAAGTTTTGAGTAATTAAGAGATGTGGTCTTTCTTTTATTCATTTGCTGTGGTCATTTCCCAAGTCTTACTTTTCTCATCCGTAATAATATTCTTGGTCATGATTAAAGTTGTGAGTCTGCAGAGGCTTAGGTTTGAGAATCAGATGAGAGCCGATTATGAAAGGATTTTGTAAACTCCAACTTCTAGAGAAACATTCATTGTTATCTTCAGTGTGAGTAAAGAATCAGTAATTTCTAAGGTCTGATCATTATTTATAAATAGAGAAAAGTCTCGACAACCCATCTCTTGCCATTTCTTATAAATGTTTGACAGATTTTGAGTCGCTTTTACTTCTGTTCCACATACGTCCATAGCTGACTTCAGGGCAGGCTACCAGCTAAAGGTTTTCAGTTTGCTCAAATGGACTTTGGCCTGACCACCACCCCCACCAGTTGTCTGTGTTTCTCTTGAGGGTGTATATGATGAATAGACACTGAAACGTTCAGATTTTATACTATTTCTATTTTTGGCAATGATGAGTCAAATAAAGCAAAGGAGAAAGTGGAAAAATATCCTGATACCCGCTCTTTGCTCTCATAGCCAAGCCTATTGCTGTGGACTGAATTGTATCTCCCCAAAATGCATATGTTGAAGCCAAATCCCAAAGTAACTGAATTTAGAGATAAGGGCTACAAGGAGGTAATTAAGGTTAAATGATGTCATAAGAGTGAGGCCCTGATACAAAAGGATGAGTGTCCTTATGAGAAGAGATAACAGAGAGGTTGCTTTGCCTGTCTCTACACATACGAAGAAGAGGTCACGTGAGTACACAGTGAGAGGGAGGCTGTCTAACAAGCCAGGAGGAGAGGTCTCACCAGAAACAGACCATGCTGGCACCCTGACTTTGGACTTCTAGCCTCCAGACTGTGAGAAAATGGATGTATGTTGTTTAAGTCGCCCAGTCTATAGTATTTTGCTAAGGCTGCTGGAGCAGATGAATGCACTTATGATAGACAGAAAGGCAATTTAAAGGGCGATAGTTTTAACTTGTATTTGTAGTAATGCTGAGCATTCTCTCATGTTAACAGAATGCAGTTGGATACCCAAGGATTGTGGACATTTTATGGTAGCGATTCCAGTTTCTTTTAGCTCATGGGACCCTTTCTTTAATTTGAGTCAATATATTTGTTTTGAATTACTGGGTATTTCTTTCAGAAATTATTTTGTCTGCTAAGCACTGAAAAAAAAAAAGCCACACGACATCATCACCTGCGCTCTATGAAGAACCTGGCTCTTACTGCTCCTGAAAATCAGAACCTCACAGAGCTCGTGGTCTCTGGCACAGCCTTCCCACAGCTTGCTCCAAAACTCCCCATTGATCAGCTTCCCTCAGTTGTAACACTTATTGGCTTTGCATTTTTACTTGCTTGGTGTCATTTGGTTGTGTTAACAATTGAGGGTTAATGGTATCTACATTGTTATCGTTGTTGCAATATTTACACAGTGATATGGGAAATCTCAAAGAAAACTTTCAGCATCTGCTATGTAATTTCTGTGGGAGGAAAGTTGAGCCAGTAAGAAGGTACTAATGAATGCCATAATAATTGTATTCTGAGGTGTATAACTGTATAATAGAGATTACGAATGCTTCATTTTAGAGATAAATCAAATGATACTCAGAGACATTAGAATACATTCTCAAAGCCTACAACCAGCCTGGAGCAGAATTTTGACTAATTTATCCATTATAACAGATATTTCAGACCTTGAGCACAGAATGAAATCATATGTATTCATAATGCATTTTATACTGAATTAGTTTTCTTAGTCATCTTGCTTTATCTTTTTTTATCTTACCTATTTTTTTAAAAATCACAAACAAAATCTTCAAATGTTAGTTTTCAGAAGTCTTTTCACTAAAAATTAAATGTGCTAATTATTTTTGAGGCAAAGATTCACAGTGCATGTAATATATTGAAAAATATAATTGATAATGTCCTAAACAGTTCAATTAGTGTAAAATAAATATAAATAAATATAATTGAAATAATATAACTAATATAAAATAAATATAATTGGTATAATAATATAATTAGTATAAAATAAATAAATATAATTTAGATCACATGACTCCACCATGCAAAATCTTTCATTTTCTTTGTACATTACTCAGAATAAAATCTTGAATTCTGTGGTGTCCTAATCTGGAATTATTTGGTGAAGGTATTATTTTATATTTGATGTTGCATGAAAAACAAAATTATATTACTACTAGTCATGATTTCAAAATTGCCTGTTTCCATTTCCAATAAAATTCAGCATTCCGACAAAGTTTTTGTGGAGAATATATATATATATGTCATGTCACCGTGTTCAGGTGGAAATATCAGACTTCAAGTATCTCCAAAAGATGGATGGGTTCATATCCCAGTCTCTTACATTTAAGACTCAGCTTTTTCTGATGTGACTTTTTATAGTTGAAACCCTAATTTTCTCCGCATCTTGGCCATTTATAGATATATGGGTCAGAGTTAGTTTTAAAAATACTCTAAACTCTGCTGAATATACACAGAAATTCTCTTTCAGTTCTGACATTAGATTAACAATGTAATTTGACTAGGGATGGCTAAGATAATTAAGTAGTTTAAGTTAGACAAATGAAATTTAAAAGTCATATTCTTCTCTTTCTTTTTACTTACAAAAGCAACCATACCTTTCAAGATACCTTATTATTTTCTTCTTGCCTCATACGCTAGAGATAAGAGATGCCAATGAACAGGTAAATCCATGACTTCTTGGCTATATTTTTGTTTCATCATCTATCTGAAAAGGTGGGATCTGCCATGGAAGGGACCAAGAAAAGATGCCCTCTGACATTTCTAGGACATCCGCATAGGCTCTCGGGGCCAGGCCTCTCTTACTTCCTCTCCTTTTACTGATTGTGTGTTGTGGAGAGAATGTAGTATTCAGTCAGATTCATTCTCCAGTTCCCTCTGGCCGAGCAGTACATCTATTTCTGACCCTGGCTGTAGCAAGTTCTACTTTCTAGTCAGGCCGTTCTGCCTCTTGCTTCACCAACCAGAACTACATTTCCTAGAGTATTAAAATTTATGTTAAAAGATCGGAACAGAAGGTAGTCTCTGGGCCATGTTAGACACAGTGTGAGCTGGGATATTGAAGAGTTCGTTTAAAACAAGCATTTATAGCATTTTTCCTTAAATGAAATCTCAGTTCCCTTTCAAATTTAAAACTTTGACACTAGAAGCCATCAGAGTCAAGTTTTTTCATATTTTTAGAGGAAGCCTGTTTTGACCTACTTTCAGTTACGAGTATTTTGTAAGCCAAAATTGTATAATTGGATCCCAGTATGTCAGGCGATACCATGGTGAAATGTCATTGAAGCAAATAATGAAAATAGTGAAGATATTACCAAATGTTAAAAAATGGAAAATAAAATTTATGGAACCCCAAAAGCCTAGTAACTATTGAATCAACGTTCGGTTTATATTCACACTGTGTATGTCGCCTTCCTTATAGGAAAAAACTTTTTTTAAGTAGTGTGATACACATTTTGCACAACTCAGTAACACTGTCTTTTATTTTTCTTGTCGAGTTAAATCATGTGAAAAATAGATGCATGTAAATAACGCTTGAAATGTTCAATAATGTGCAAGTGTTAGATTTCTTGATCTTCAATTTCCATGTTATTTAGATTTCAAGACTATTTAATATGCAGATTTCAGTTTGCCTGGGCCAAAATGATACTTTTGTATAGAGTTCTGGCTGGTTTATCTGTAGTATTTCACAGTTATATCTTGGGTATATTTCTCTCATTGGAATGCTATACTACTGCGCTAAGTACTGATATGAAAAGAAATAAAAATTACTCTTTGAAAATGAAAACGAACACCGGGCTCAGTGGCTCAGCCTGTAATCCCGCGCCTTTGGGAGGCTGAGGTGAGTGGATTGCCTGAGCCCGCGGGTTCGAGACCCGCCTGGGCAGCGAGACCTCATCTCTACAATAAATCAAAAAATCAGCCGGGCGTGGTAGCGCATGCCTGTAATTCCGGCTACTCGGAAGGCTGAGGCGGAAGGATCACCGGAGCCCAGCAGGTTGAGGCTGCGGTGGCCGGGAGCAGCCACTGCACTCCAGTCTGGGTGACAGAGTGAGACTCCAACTCAAAAAAAAAAATAATAATAAATAAATAAATAAAAATGAAAAAGAAAATTGCATAACAGTACATGCATTACATTTTTGTAAGATAAAGGAAAGTTAGAATATAGCATTTGCATTTGTTTACATATGTATAAAGAAACACTGAAAGCATATACAATAAGGTAATAAAATATATTATTTATAAGGAAAGGAGAGAAAAAAGACATCTCAATTTTTGTCTTTTGATGTAGTTTGATTATAAAAATGAGAATGCATTGCCTATATATACAAGTTAAACTTTTAACATGTAGTTATTAGATATGTACTGAAATTGTTTGACCTTTAGAGAACAGTTGAAATAACATTTTACTATCTGTAATTTGTTCATTGATAAAAAGTAACTTCTTGATAAGTTTATAATCTAGAATTTTAAAAAATATCACTCTATACCCCAAATTTCTTTATGAGATATTATTTACCATTGCCACAATTAATGCTGGTTTTTATCTAAAGAAAAAGTGAAGACTTTTATTTAAACAACAACAAAAAATACTGTTCAAAGTGCTACATAAAGTTTCAAGTAGAGTAGACTTTAAAAATCAATTTTGTGCTGTTTATTCTAGGTAGGACATTTACCGGCACAAACTGGATTGAGTGATGTTGAATCAAACTTACTTTGAATTCAATTTATGTCAGTTAATTCAGCAAATATTTGTTGATCATCTACATACCATTTTAGGCACTTACAATACATCGGAGCCGAAAAACAACAGTGATTCCTGCACATGTTTGTAAACTTCAGCTGAGGTGGAAGGGAAACAGAAAAAAATATAACATAGGCAAATTATATAGTATTTTTATTGAATACCATTATAAATAAACTTTTTAAAATTAAAAAGTCTGGGCATGGTGGCTCATGCCTGTAATCTCAGCACTTTGGAGGCCAAGGACAAGGTGTGAAAATTGTATGAGGCCAGGATTTCAAGACAAGCCTGGGCAACATAACAAGACCTCGTTTCTACAAAAATAAAAATAAATTAGCCAGGCATAAAGTCACAGCTAATTGGGAAGATGAGATGGGAAGATAACCTGAGTCCAAAAGGCTGAGACTGCGATGAACGGATCATGCCACTGCACTCCAGCCTGGGCAAAGAATGAGACTCTCACTCAATAAAGAAACAAACAACAAACAAACAAATAAATATTAAAAACAAAATCATGGCTTTTATACAAACATAAAATAAACACCTTCAAAAGTTAACTCACTAATTAATGAGAATACTAGTAACATGTAATTGGTTCAAGGGAGAAATCAAAGAACCTCATCTTTACATTCATAAAATGAATAGTGAAAAGTTATGAGTAAGTGCAAAACCTACTCAATATTCACAGAATACTAATCAATTGCATTCCAGCAAATACAGTTAATTTTTATTTCTATGAGCTAGAATTATTTGCATTCAGTTTTTTTAATTACATGTTATGGATAAGAATGATTGGCATTATTGCTGGTGTTCTACAATTTATAAAGTTATAAAGTAGCATTGCTGTAATTTCTGAAAGAGATAGGACTTTATCAACAAGTTTTATTTATTATGGCTCATTCCAATATAAGAAAAGTGAAGTATCAATTGCACCATATTTAGAAGACCATAGTTTTGTGTGGCTCTGGAAGCATGGTTTTGACTCTCTGTGAAAGTAATTCATCAATATTTATAATTCTCTTATCTTCAAAAGGTAGCTAATAGTGTGAAAACCAATGTCCGTTAACATGTTTTGTTTTACTGGTCTGAGTGTTTTAAGGTACAATTATTCTATTTGTTTCTTAGTCAGAAATTTGGTTTTGGTAAAACTTGAAACGCTACTTCATTCTCACTACCTATTTTCCTTGCCCATTTATTCATGAATTTATTGATTTAATTTTTTATGTCTCAGGTGCTGGGAACTTAATGCTGGAGACATCAAGTGGATTTACCAAGCACCAATCTTAGCAGCTATTGTGGTACGTTTCAAAGTTTGTATAAAAAAAGAAGGAAATTCCCCCCCTAAACTGGAATTATCTTTCGGAGGGTGGGCCCCTTGGAGTACAGGCTTCCCTCACTAGGTAAGTGTTCTAGGAACCCATCAGCATCGGTGTATCCACTAACGTTGTGAGAGAAAATTTGTGGAAGAAACGTCCCAAGTTGTGGTTCTTCCACCATGAAAATGCACAGGTCCCCACCGTGCTGAGTGTTCAAGCAGTTTTTGACCAAAACCAGCATAGCCCCTGTGCCCCATCCTGCCTATTCACTTGACCTCTCCCAGAGTGACTTTTGTTGTTGTTTTCCTGGATGAAAAGCGTTCTCAAAGGGAAATATTTTGCTGATGTGGAAGAGCAACACACAAAATGGCAGACACACTGAAAGGCGTAAAAACTGACAAGTTCAAAAACGGTTTTGAACGGTGGAAAAACCATCTAAATGGGTGAATTGTATCAAGTGGAGAGTACTTGGAAGGTCACTGAAGCTTAAACACGTAAGAATAAATGTACAATTAAAAGAATAAATTCCACGTTTTCAGAAGTCCCTCCTTGTATTTAAACTTCTGCTAAATCCCAAAGTTTCTCTTCACTTTATTCTACCATAGTTTTGGAAAACCCTCACGTGTACAGCAACAGCTGCTGGGCGAGTCTCAGATGGGATCAGACTCGTATTTGTGGTTGACACTGATACCCATGCAGAAAACACTTACCCTTCCTTTAAACAACAAGAGCTTGAAGGCTGTTCTGAGACTTCAAAATATCTATGAGCATTTTTACATTTAGAGAGCTGTAGGTCTCTAAATCTCATCCCCTTTTTCATTGATTATATCATTTTTTTCCACTTTGATGTTCTGATCACCTAGTAGAAGGTCAAGGTGGTGGGGAGGAAAAGATGGAAGAACAGGGGAACAGACAAATTACTGAGAGAGAATGATAAAATAGTATGAGCCGTTATGAAGCATTGCCTAAAGCCTTCTTTTGGCATACTTCTACCAAGGAGTTAAGTGCATGCCATACCAAGAAATGTCCTGCAGAATTCTAATAGGCGAGAAGGAATCAAACTGGCCTTGGCAGTGCTTGTTGCACTGTGCCTTACCTGTCTGTGTGATTTCAACTGGATATTTTATCTGTGTTACAAAGGAAAACACAACTGCACACTTTCTCTTTTTTTGCCCTTTAAAAAAAAATTTAAAGATGTGGAGTACAATTCAGAATTAGGTATGCAGGTGGTCATTGTACAGGTAAAGTTTGGGCCTCTCTTTGGTCCCACCTTCGCCTGATTTGAGATCAGTCACCCTTATTGATGTGTCCCACCTCCCCTCACCTCCCCAGCAGTATCTCGCTGCTGCCAATCCCTTTCTTATAGTATTATGGTAATTGTTCAGGGTCTGCTTATGAGAAAGAACATGTGGTATTCAGTCCTTTGTTTCTGTGATAGATCACTGAGTATTATAGGCTCTAAATCCATCCAAGTTACTGCAAAAGTCCATATGTTTGCCCGTCTTTATGACTGCATAATAGTCCGTTGTATATATGTACCACTTTTTTTTATCCAGTCCAGTTTCGATGGGCAACACAGTTGGTTCCATGTTTTTGCTGTTGTGAATGAAAATTGCACAATTTCTTATGTCTAACAAAACTTACCAGAATGATGTCTACTCTCGACCTCCACTGAAGACTTTAAGCCATCAGCTTTTCTCGGCTTGATAAAAAAAGTTTTACCACTTTGTGTTTTTCTGGTGTTTGATGAATGTAATACAGATTATAAGCATCTTACTTAAAAAGAGGACTGATGTTCCAATATTAAATGTTAAATCACTAGAAAACAGTTTAGCAACCTGATCATTTTTTGTGTTTTTCTTTGTGCTCCAGTTTCTTACTTTTCTTATTCTGTTTTCGTTTGAACAATGTGTTACCTACTTTTTCAGCATATTGGCATGCTGGGTCCAGAAAGGCAGATATTAATGTGGTTGATGTTTTGTAGAATCATACAAAGAGTCAGATAAAAGCTTATTTACCTCATGAGAAAAAATGCAGAAAGAAAAATAGAAGAGATCAAAAGGAATCTTCATTTTAGAGGCCCATTGAAGTAAATGTTTAAAGGGGGATTCGAATATGGAACGTTTTAGTGAAGCCAGTTTGTAACCTTGCTAAAATATCCTGTTAACTAATGAGAATCAATTCCCTTTGTCCTAGGACAAGCTCAAAACTGGGTTGTGGGTAAATGAATGAATGACTTAAATTTATCAACTCTTATAATTTTAATTTTATTGTAAATAAAATGTTGCTATATTAATCTAGTGATAAACCATCTCAGAACTACAACTATATTCCTGAGAGAAAATCAATGTGCTTAAAGATAAAAATTAAACACTCTGATTTCCCTTTTATCTATCAATGCTTTATTATGTATACTTTCAAATCTTTTATTTTCCTTAAGTTCCATCTCTATGTTTGCTCCTCCATTACCTTTTTAAGGCAACAATCCATGTCTTATTACTTTTATTGTCTTCAGTGTTTTGTATTGGACTAATAAGAAATGCTTAATGCTCTTACATCTACCTACATTTGTATACTATAATTAAGTATACAAATGTATCATTTTATCCATTTGATAAAAGGAATCATTAGGCATCAAAGCAAAGGATAGTGGAGAAAAGAAAATTAGGGCATTTTTCTTTAAAATAATTGATTTTTACCCCAAACTTTATTGTTGGTTTGCAGTTATATTACATCATCAACATGACTGAATAATTTATTTGCTGGAGTTTCTAAGTTGCAGTGTGAAACAGTGAAGTCAGGAGATTAAAGAACTTCTAAAAGATTTACCATTGGTGAAGAATAACTAGAATTGATGGTACACTAAATAAAATTTGAAGAATGTTAAGGTGGAAAGCCATTTTTGTCTTCTTATACTAAAATTGTGATAGTTCCAAAGCCATTATTCTTAAGTACTTTTCCAATAGTCCAAAGTTCATTTAACTAAAAAATCAAAGATGAGATTTAAGAACACCTTTTGTTCACAGAGAGTTAACTTTTTATTTCATTATTACACTTCAGGGTTGTTACAATTCCTTTGAAGTTTCTTAATTTATTCACAATCTACTAGTGTATCTGAAAGTTTTCATAAAATGTTGAGTCCGGTTTGAAATCAATATTCCACTTACTTTATCAATAATTTAGAGAAAGTTGAGTTATGAAAGAGAAAATCTAAAAAGCCAAATGGAAAACTAAGGAAAATAAAAGATAGAATTATAAAAGAAAACTTCGTTTGCAGTAACATGAGGGAAATGCCCGAAGAGACAAGAAGGCAAAACTCAAGAACAGAGAGCTTCCACGAGGGAGATTTTCTCTCTTGGTAGCAAGAATATTGAAGGCCCTGCATGGATAATTATATTGGATGTATAATACCAGGCAGAAAGACTACTAGCAGTAGTGGTTCAGAGGAACAACTTAAAGCATACACAGAAATCTTGAAAATACGAGTGTTTGGAACAGTAAATCCAAGTTGATATGTTTTGAAACCTGAGGTCCAGGGACAGTGATTATTTTACTCAGAATTCCAAAAGATCAGAGCTCCATAAACAAGATCAGCTTTCAGAAAATTTAAAAAAAGAAAAAGAGGAGGCATTGAGTATCTACTTTGGAAGTAAGTGGGATTCATAATCAACACAAAATCATGAGCAAAGACTGTGGTGGTTAATAGGGAAAAGTCTTTCATGTATTTATTTATATAAGTTGGGAGAGAGATACAGAGCATTCTGATCATCTGGGCCAAGGTTGTGTGTAGAATAATGTCAGGAGCTGAACCTGCAAAGCAGGAAGGAATTTGACACAGAAAGTGCTCCTAAACCTCACTAAAGAATTGAGACCTCATTCTGCGAGTGGTGACAACCAAAGGTTTACAGATTGAAGAGTGAAGGAATTAGGTGTTCAGTGCAGAAAGATCCCAGAGCTTGGCTGAGGCTGGTAGGGATGACCAGGTAATGGTGGTGTCTGTTGGGTGGGGGTTTAGCCACAGTGATGGCAGGTGGACAGAATGTAGGTCTGAGAGCGTTCCAAGGCAAAAGAGACCAGAAACCAGGGTATGAATTTGCGAGCACTTTCCCTTTACACCTGGGATACATTTCCCCATTTCCAAGATCCAGTTTCTTCTTCTACCCCCATCTTGTATCACGACCCCTTCTGTGAACTTGCTATACTGTTTCCCACTCCCGGTCCTTTGCCTGTGCTATTCTGCAAGCTTGATAGAGTTTTCCCCTGCTTGTCACCTGCCTAATGTTCCTTCTCCCTTCAGGTCCCAGATTTAAAGGCAACCTCTTCAGTTGACCTTTTCTGACCACTTTACACTGTCACAATAGTTAAAGCATAGATAGATTCTTGGGCCAGTCTGCCCCTTTGTCGAGTGTGCAGGCTGAAATTGTATTGGGCAGGCTAACCTTGGACAAGTGATTTCAACTAGGATTCACTTTTGCCATCTGTAAGGTGGGAAGAATGATATAGATTAAATGATCACTGAACTGCATTAGAAACAGTGACTGGCACATGGCACTCTATGCGTTAGTGGTTATCGTTTTTATTTTTCATGTGTTAATAGCTTGCTCACAACTCAGGAAGATTCAGATACTGGTGCTTGCTCACAACTCAGGAAGATACAGCTAACAGTGCCCTTGAGGCTTCAGTGTCATTTTGTGCTTTTGTGGGGGCTGGTTTGCCAAAGAGTTTTTCTCAGTACCTCTACCCCCAGCTTTAGGTCTGCTCTTTGCATCAGTGCTTCAGACCAGGTCTCCCTCCAGGCTCTGGATCCTCCACAGAAGTAGCCCATTCTGTTGGTTTACTTGCTAGCCTGGTAGAGGAAGTTGGGGGACCAGACCAGCTGTATCATTAGCAAAGTCCAGTGCAAAATGAAAATGCAAGGTCTCTTATTTAAAAAAAAATCATTAAGAATTTCGAGGTGGAGACAGCAGAGTATTAAACCAAGCACATACTTAAAGGTCATCAGGCAGCTCTGCTGTGTGTGAGAGTGGCAGACAGTGGGGTGCTCTTCATTCTTCTGGCTGAGTCTTAGATTCAGGCAGGCAACCTGTCACTGGGTGTGGGGTGCTGCTTCCTCAGGCCTCTTTCCCCTCCTGAAAGGGGATGTTTAATGTATTTTGATAGCAAACTTACAAGAACAGCACCGAAAACAGACAACATTAAAGACATGTACTTCACGTAGGAAAACTTGGTTAGAAAAAAAGTGAATGGGTCGAATCTACTGCGTGATACAAATGCTGCAGTCACCATGTAGTTGCTGTCAACAAGAAATTTACTCATTTTTGAAAAGTCCCAATGCTGGCATTGTTGAGAAAAAAAATTAGCAAATTTATTTAGAATTATTATGAAGTTAAATCGCTGAAGCTAGTTCACTGAAACATGTAACTTGCATCAATGCTTTACTTTCCTGCATTTACATTCAACATTCACACACAGACAGTTTCTTTTACCCATGCCAACTCTGGCATGTCTCTGTTTCTTTTCTCCCTTCTTTCTCTAATAAACTTTGTCTGAAAACTTAAAAAACAAAAATTCACATACAAATGAAAATGGAAAAACTGCCAGTACTAGATTTCTGTCCCCTCTTTTTTCCATTTTCAATCATATACTTAGGTACCTTTTGACTCCATAGGAAAAAAAATCTAACATTCAGAACTATGAGGAAGGATATGTATATTTTTTGAGAATGAAATGTTTCCCATCTCATAGTGGATTCTTAAGCTTATTCTCCAGGAAGGCAGCAGGCTGGCTGGGCATCTTTGGGCATCATTGTGACATATTCGGCAGGGAGAGCCCACAGGTGGGTGTCTCCAGGTAGGCCTCACATGCCTCCTGCAGACCACCAGTAGCTGTGCTGTGGATGTGCTGATCTGTTGAGAAGTCCTGAGTTGTTTCTTGCAGCAGGTGCTAAGAGGACAGTTTGTGAATCAGAAGTTCAGTGGGCTTTCGATAACGTCTAATTTCATGGAGTGCCACAGTCGCAGGTCTGCAGTGATGAGGTTTCCTCACCCCTTCAGTAGAAGGCACATGCTTGTAAGTGGCTGCTGTAGCTTTTTTTTTAGGTCATTTTGTGGACTGTCTGCATGGCACAGAAACTTCCTTACTCATGTCTCTTCTCCTTCATCTGGGGCTTGGTGAGCTACAGCTAGATTCTTCTTTGGAGAATTGTCTATTCAACTCCTTTGCCCATTTTAAAGTCAGGTTTTGTTTTGTTGCTATTCAGTTGTTTGAGTTCCTTATATACTTTGGATATGAACCCTTTATCAGATCTATGGTTTGCAAATGTATTCTCCCATGCCATAGGCTGCCTTTTCACTCTGTGGTTTCCTTTGCTGTGCAGAGCTTTATGGGTTGATACAATTCCACTTGGTCATTTTTGTTGCCTGTGCTTTTATGTCATGTCCAAAAAAATCATTGCCTAGACCAGTGCCAAGTTTTCCCTCTATATTTTCTTCTAGTTGTTTTATAGTGTCAGGTATTACATTTATGTGTTTAATTCATTTTGAGTTGATTTCTGTATATTGTGTGAGATTAGTCCACTTTCTTTCTTTTGCATTTGGACATCTAGTTCTTCCAGGATCATTTATTAAAGATACTGTTCTTTCTTCCTTGTGTGCTTTGGCCCCTTTGTCAAAAATCAATTTTCTATAAATGCAAGAATTTTTTCCTAGGCTCTCTGTTCTGTTTCATTGGTATGTGTTTTTTTATGCTTAGCACCATACTGTTGTAATTACTGTAGCTTTGAGGTATATTTTAAAGTCAGGCAGTGTGATGCCTCCCACTTTGTTCTTATTGTTCAAGATTGCTTTGGCTACTCAAGGTCTTTTGTGGTTTTATACGAATATTAGGATTGCTTTTTCTGTTTCTTTGAAGGATGCCACTAGGATTTTGATAGGGATTATACTGAATCTGTAGATTGTATTGGATAGTATGAATATTTTAACAACAGTAACTCATGAACATGGGATGTTTTCTCACTTATCTGTATCTTCTTTAATTTCCTTCACTAGTGTTTTATAACTTTGTATATGCAAGCCTTTTATCTTTTTGGTTGTTTATTCATACGTATTTTATTTCTTTTGTTATTATTATATATTGTGTGATCTGTTTCCTAACAGGCTACGGACCAGTACCGCCCCGCAGCCCAGGGAGTTGGAGACTCCTGTGCTGAGATTGCAAGGGCAGAAATAAACTCACCTTTTATATAACTTAGCAGATGCTGCCCATTATATACACATTTTCAAGAGAAATAATAACTAGTCCTGAACAAAGAGGACTTGGCAAAACCATTTATCACACATAGTTCATCCTAATTCTACATGGTAGTGAGGGTGACACCTGTGTTGGCAAATTAGTTTTATCTGAAAGAAACAACAAGCTTGTCGTTTATGGCAGGAGGAAGTTTTGCAACTTCTAAAGACAGGCACCTACAGAAGTTCGGCTGGGCTTGCACCCTACAAAAACCTGGAGACAAGGATGCTATCTCCCTTGATGTTTCCATTTAGAAGAGATGGGATCCAAGTCCTTGAGAAAGACATTTCTGAGTCATAAAGCTACCAAAAGGCCTATCTCATCTTCAAAAGGATTTACATCCATTTCAAAGAGATGAGAAAGTACTTACATTTTTCTAAGGTGAATACTTTGAGAAAAAGAAAGATAAATCTCTTCCTCCATTTTCAACAGCGAGAATTAAGCCTCTTATTTTTAATTTGTGTTTGACTTTGTACTATCTTCTAAGCAGAAGTTAAAGTCTCTGGGTTAATTTGAATATGAAATGATCTTGCAGTAATTCCTGACAGAACTCCCCTATGTATGTTCCTCCTGGGATTTAAACCCTCGAGGGATCTCAGGGTTCATGAAGCTCATATCTCTCCCTTTCATCGAGAACTAGCCTGTAAAGGAAGAAATGAGCCCAGAACTTAACTTTAGGGTTCCTCGGTGCTCCTTCCTCCGAACTGTTCTGGGTTGTGAAGCCAAAAAGGATGAAGATAAAACTAACAAACATGACATTGTACTTACCATGTGCTGGGCACTGTTTAAAGCATGTTATACACATCAGGTTATTTAATCCTCTTAATAACTCCAAATAAGGAATCTGTACAAAGACACCCGCCTATGATGTGAGAGCTGGGATTCTAACTTTGGGATCGATGTCCCTACACAGTGAGCTCCATGCACTTATAACAAAACATAACGCCCCTAATAATCCAGAAAAGACCCATCACTCATGCCCATACCTCTTTACACACTATGCCCCAGCTTTGTTGCTTTCCTGTCAGTTTCTTGACCTTGTCCACCTCTACCCCTCTCATGGCTATTGTGTATGGCCCACTGTACTTCTGGAAGGATTGGATGTGCCTTCTTCTATTCCTTTTCAATGCTCCCTCTTCCTTGTGACCAGCTTCATGCTTCCCCACTCTAAACTGAATCACAGATCATACTCTGCAGAGTACAGGGGCATTTTTTCTTTACAGCAACATCACCATGTACAACGTTTCTCATTGTTAAACGTCCACCTTCCCCACAAAACTGCAAGGTTTATATGAACGAAAACCATGTTTTTCTTTTTTTCTGAACTTCTGTATTCTGGTGCCTAGCAAGTTTCCTGGCACAGAGTGACCACTCAATATATACTTGTGAAAAAAATAAAACATGCATACAAAGTAGATACTTTGGGCACTGGGAAGAGGGAAAGAGTGAAATAAGAGCAGAAAGCAAGAAAATGACCAAACTTTTGAGTCTATTTCATGCTATCTTTTCATTTTCTGTTGAAGGAAACTACAGCCCACACAGATAAAGCTCACACAGCTGGTGTGACAAAACAAAGACTCATACTTTGTGGTCATGTTATTTTCATTTGCATCCCAAAACTGTTTTTTTGAATTTATGGGAAAAATATTTCCATGTATATGGCATCACTTACAGCTTTTAAAAGTATGTTAGCTTTAGGATAAAAGGTTTAACTTTGTATTGGTATGTATTTACTTGTTTTTAGATGTTTACCTTCTTAGCCTCACATTATCATTGTGTATGCAAGCTAAGAACGAATTTTTCTGGTCAATAAATACTTTGTAGTGTTCGTCATGGGCTTGCTCGTCATATGAGTAATAATCTAATTTAAATGACGAGCCAAGTAGGTGACACTTGAAGAGGCTGCATACTACGCAGATTGCATTAAATATACAACTCCAGCTTTTGTTTTTTTCCTTGTAAATGTTTTGTTTTTGCATACCTGTCAAAGGAATTCTTAGGGAATTTGGGCAGAAAGAACAAGATGGTATTTCTAATAAAGGCCTTTAGAAAGGAAATGTAGATGATAAGTTTTTAAAATATCATATCCAGTATACTCTTTAAAGTATGAAAAGGAGTCAACAGGGTACGTGTTTTTCAGCTGCTGTTGGGTCAATGAATCATTTTCTCCCAATTGCTGTTTACAGGAGGCACAAACATTAAAAAACAGGGGATGAAGCTGACAGAGATGACTGTTAAGGAAGGAATTTAAAAAAATTTAGTCTCTGATCTTTGATGCAATTGCAAATACCAAATTGATTTTTTTCCCCAGAGAAAAATCTTCCTCTCAGACCTCCTCTCCTTTTCTAAATCAGTCCGAATAGAGCTTCAAAGGAAATTAAATCACTAACATTTACCATAGATGCTTATCCCTAAGTAATAAATTGAATTAAATTCCAACTGATAAGAAATGGGCTGTATATTTTGTCTTTACACCTGTTATAATGATAATAAAATTATAGTATTTGATATAGTAATAGATTAGGAAATTTATTGCCTATTATTTAAATGTTCCATATTTAGTCTGGATATGCGAATAAGCAAAACAAAAATGTCTTATGTTTTTGATAATGCAAATCAAATCAACACAGGGAGTGAGAAAATATGCTATATTCAGAGAGTCCCTGAGGCTAACTAATATATAACATCTCTCTATGCTGTCCTGTTTCTAAACAAGTTGAGATATAAAGCAAGGTGAAGAGAGAGAATCAAAACAAAACCCTTATTTTTGCTGGAGGCTGGGCTAGAAATTAGGTCTGTTAAGCAAGTGGGCGTGTTGAAGAACCTCATAATCAATCAGAATCCACCCATTCCAGGCACAGGATGCTGAGAGGGAGGATCCCTGGAGAAGCTGCAGAGGAATTCTGCTCACCGCAAGTTCCCAAGATAAGGAAGAATGGGCTGCGTCAAGCAAACTCAATATCTCTTCCCACATGTCCTCATCAAATACTACAATCCATTTCCAAGGATGGAAAGAATAAGGGGGAGGGGAGAGAAAAGATGTGCATATAACTTAAGTCCTTCCCTTGGGAGGAAAAATCAAGAATAGGGAGAAAACACCCCTCTCCAGCATGTATCCAAAGGCATGGATGAAATTCAAGTAAAGAGATGGTTTTATAGAGATTTGATAACAGTCAATTTTCTATATCTGAGTGTTGACTTATTTCTCTGATTCTATCTTTTGTGAGACATACTTAGAAGTGAGAATTCTACACTGAAGAGGGATATGCTTATTTATCCCAATATAAGTAGTGTGTGGAGCATGCGTATCTTATTCACTCATTTATTCACTCACTCATTTGACAAATCTTAATGAAACACCAAGAACATTGCAGGCCACATGTGAGACAATGGAGGTGAGAGGGTGGGGAAGAAGATATACTCATTTCTCTTCTTATTGGTAAAACGTAGTGGCTTAGGCAAACATTTAAATGTGACAAGTGCTTCTGACAAAAAGTGACATTAAGTCTGAAACTTGAAAATAGACCTCGTAAGGGTGAGTGGAGGGAAGGGAAGAAGGAACCAGGCAAAGAGAACTTTAGGAACAAAGTCTAAGAAGTAGTGTAGCCTGAGTAGTCAGCGATTACATGGTTAAAACTTTGACTTCTTTGTTTTAGTTCATATGTGGTTTACTTTTGAACAAGTCTTTAAATTTATTAAAATCTTCCATTGAAAAATAAGTAGTTAGTCTGGAACTGTGATACCTCCCACTTTATTTCTTTAGATTGATTTTGACTATTCTTGGTCATTAATGTTTCTGTATGAATTTCTGTGTTGTCATTTCCAGGTCTGAGAAGAACGATGTTGGTAATTTAATGGGTAGTGCATTGAATCTGTAGTTTGTTTTTGGTAGGATGGATATCTTAACAATGTTGAGTCTTCCAATCAGTAAACATTGGAATATTTTTCCATTTGTTTTTGTCATCTTTGATTTCTTTGAGCAGTGTTTTGTAATGTTAATTGTAATGGTCTTTCACTTCTCTGGTTAGGTATTTCTTTTTGTGTGTGTGGCTACTGTGAAAGGGATTGTGCTTTTTATTTGGTTCTCTGCTGTTTGTTGTTGGTTTGTTGGTGAATGAGAATTTTACTGTCTTTTGCATGTTAATTTTGTACCCTGAGATTTTGCCAAGGTCCTTTATCAGTGCAAGGAGGTTTTTGACAGAATCGCTTGGATTTTCAAGGTATAGGATCATATCATTGGCAAAGAGGGATAACTTAACTTCCTCTTTTCCTATTTGGATACTCCTTATTTCCTTCTCTTGTCTGATTGCTCTAGCTAGGACTTTCAATACTATGTTGAACAGAAGGGGTGAAAGTGGGCAGCTTGTCTTGGCATGTCATGGTTTTCAGGGGAAATGCTTCCAATTTCTGTCCATTTAGCAATATGTTAGCTGTGGGTTTATCATAGATGGCTTTTACTATTATGAGATATGTTCCCTCTGTGCCTAGGTGTTCAAGGGTTTTTATCAAGCTTGGATGCTGAATTTTATCAAAAATTTTTTTTCTGCCTCTGATATAATCATGTGGTTTTTGTTTTTATATCTGTTGATGTATTTAATTACATTTATGGTGTTATGAATGTTGAATCAGCCTGCATCCTGGACATGAAGACTACTTGATCATGGTAGATGATTTCTGAGATGTGTTGCTGGATCCGATTTGCTAGAATCATGTGAGAATTTTTGCATCTATATTCATCAGGAAAATTAGCCTGTAGTTCTCTTTCTTTGTTGGACCTTTATCCATGTTTGGGTATCAGTGTGATGTTAGCTTCATAAAATGATTTGGGGAGAGTTCTGCCTTTCTTGATTACCTAGAATACTTTCAGTAGGATTGGTATCAGCTTCTCCTTGTCTGTTTTGTAGAATTCTGCTGGAAAGTCGTCTGGTCCAGATTTTTTTTCTTTTGTAGGTAGTTTTCTTATAACAGAGTCAATATCCTGTGTTGTTATTGGTCTATTTAGTATCTCAATTCCTACTTGTTTCAACCTTGGAAGATTGTGTGATGTCAGAAAGTTCTCCATTTCCTTTAGGTTTTTAAGTTTGCTTCCACACAGGTGTGCGCAGTAATCTCAGACAATCTTTTGTATTTCTTTGGAGTCAGTTGTGGCTTGATCTTTTGCATTTCTGATTATGTTAATTTGAGCTTTTTCTTTGTTTTTCTTGGTCAATCTGGCTAGGGGGTCCATCAATCTTGTTTATCCTCTCAAAGAATCAGTTTTTTGTTTCATTGATTTTTTTCTATGATATTTTCATTTTCTATGTCCTGTATTTGGGCTTTTGCTTTGGTTATCTGAATTCTTCTGCTAAAGTTAAGGGTTTAGTGGTCTTTTTCTCTAGTTCTCTTAGGCAAATTGTTAGGCTGTTAACTGGTAATATTTCTATTTTCTCAGTGTGTGTCACAGAGATATCAATTCCTCTCTTCGTACTGTTTTCCTGGCAACCCAGAGATTTTGGTAAGATGTGTCTTCATTTTCATTTGTTTCCAAGAATCTTTTGACTTCTGTTTTAATTTCTGTTTTTTGACTCAGGAGTTTTTCTGCATCATGCTGTTTAGTATCTATGTCTTTGTGAATTTAGGGGGAATTTTGTTGGGGATAATTATTTTTATTCTACTGTGTTCTGGGAAGGTGCATGACAGGAATTCGATCTTATGAAATTTGTTTATGCTTGATTTATGGCTGAGGATGTGGTCAATCTTGAAGTACATTTCATGTGGTAATGAGTAGAATGTATTTTCTGTGATTTTGGAGTGGAGTATTCTGTAGGTATTTATTAAGTCCATTTGGTCGAGTATCAAGTTCTGGATTTCCTTGTTGATTTTTTGTCTCGATGATCTATCTAGGGTTGTTAGTGGGATATTGGGTCCCCCAGTATGATAGTATTAGAGTCAATATCTTTTTTTTTAGTTTTCTTAGTGTCTGCTTTATGAAAGCTGGTTCTCCGGTGTTGGGTGCTTATATGTTTAGGATTGATATTTCTTGTTGATGGATTGAATCTTTATAATTATGTAGTATCATTCCATATCTTTTTAAATTTTTGGTAGCTTAAATGTTGTTTTGTCTGATATTAAAATCAAGACTCTTGTCTTCTTTTGCATTGTGTTCACCTGAAAATTTGTTTTCCATCTTTTAACTTTGAGTAATTTTTATAGTGATATGTGTTTTCTGTAGGCAGCATATTTTTAATCCACCTTGCCACTCTGTGTCTTTTTAGTGGTGCATTTAGTCCATTCATGTTCAGTCCGATTATGAAAACAGTCTGGTACTGGTAAAGAAACAGGGATATAGACCAGTGGAACAGGATAGAGATTCCAGAAACAAAACCTCAATCTCTCAACCAATTCATCTTCAACAAAGCCTCCACCACATACCACTGGGGAGAGGAGAACC